>NC_081851.1:47449398-47704398 GCF_963259705.1 Myotis daubentonii | reverse complement strand
TTGATCTTTTCTCCGGTATTTAAAAAATAGCAGGTAGTCAAACCTGGAACTGTAAGATAATGTAGAATCTGGTCAGCTAATTTAAAGAAAAATAATAAGTCCATGGAAAACTGTTGTATTTTTTTCTATGAAGTGTTACAAAGTGTTGGAATTAAGAAATGAGAGCTTGTCTTTTATAGCAAGAGAATTACTTGAATGCTATAAGTTACAGCTGGTTGCAATGTTCCTTATTTTCTGATCACATTCCTTTGCTAATGAGGTTTCGGCATATACTAACAGTTAACATTTGGCAAGGTACAGCTTTAGAGATTCCACACATGGACTATTAGCATGAAACCAAATGTGTCACATAAAATGGGGGTGAACATCATAAATTTTCGTGTGTGTGTGTGTGTGTGTGTGTGTGTTCTTTCTTTTTCCAGATCAAGCACTTGGCCACCTGCTTATTATTACTGTTACTTATACTGTCTCTGCCATTACTAGTACCAGTCCTTTCTTTCTTGTTATTGCTCCTTTTCCTCTCAAGCATTTCTCTCTAGCTTCTCACCTTTGGTCATAAAACACCCACAGCTGTATCTACAGTTGTATCTAGAACCATTTTAGGTCCCTGTGTCCTCCTTCTCTCCTAAATACCCATTTCTCTGTGAATGCCCATGCAGCTGATTCCATTAGGAAAGGTATGAAAAGTAAGCACTTTTCATTCGCAAATATGTTGGCATTTTTTACTACTAACCTTACTTGGTGTCAACCTCAGCACCAGAAAGTAAGAGCCATTGAAACAAGAACTTAGAAAAGCAGCATCATTAGGAAAGCAGCAGCTGACTATGGAAAGAGTAGTTTAAGTCTCCTTCCTGCCATGGCTATAGACTCCTCTAGGAGTCCAGGGCATGTGCTCTTTCACCCTCCTGTGTGCGTGGTACAAAAGGAAGAATGGGTTGCCAGCAATCCAACCTCCCTGAACAAAATTATGGTAGAAGTTCCCATCTTGAGAAGAGACCTAATTAAGTCAAAACTCAAGGAATTAGGACTCAAAAGTCTTACTCCCAAATCACAACATTAATTTGGAAAGCTCACTTAAACTCCTCATTCCTGAGTTTCTCCCTCTGTTTTATCTTGCTGGCTGTGTCCTTGGGCAAGTTCTTTTCTTGGCCTCTCTCAATGTGGGGTTCACCCTTTTTCTTATAAAATAAGGATAATAATAGCACCCCATGGAATTTTGGTGAAGATTAAATGTGATCATTTATATGTAGTTCACAGCTCTTAATAAATATAGAAAACATTGCCAGTATGCCCAATAACATAGTAATAGTATATATTATAATTAAACAAATGCAGTGTTATTTCTCAGAGCTGCTTGCCTACTATATATATATATATATATATATATATATATATATATATATATATATATATATATAATTTCATTGGGGAATTGTGTGCATTTTTAAGCTATTGTTTTGTAAAATCCTTTGGCACCTCATTTGGGCATAGCACATGGCATATTTTCATTAGAACAGAAGAGATAAATATGTATTTACACTTAAGCATCATTTATTTTTTTCTTACCAAAGAGATCATAATAGCTAAAACGAATAGAAAAATGGAATACTAGGTCCCTGTGATCTTTGTACATGCACTTTTAATTTAATAGCTAAATCCTTCCATTTGAGAATTTGAGAACAGATCTACCATACTTCATGAGTAGAAATCTATGGGTATTCAGACACCTTTAATATATAATTTAAGCTCAGTAATACAACCTATTGATTGTTTGCTTTGATTTTCACTATCAGACCAAATAAAGCAGAGACAGATGGCTTTTCTGATTTACACTAGTTTAAGCTACAAATATGTTGCCCATTTTTGAGCCTATGTAGTTCATCTGAAATCTGTCACACCATATATGTAAACCTTCCATATTTAAGGTGAAGACTGTGGGTTAAAGATCAGAAGACCCAAGCACTCCTCTGGGCACTGAATATACTATGTGACCTCTTGTGAATCACATCACCTTGCTGAATCTCAACCTTCTCAACCTATGAGGTAAGTAAGACTAGATCAGAGCTTCTCAATCTTTAGTGTTCATACTAATTACTTAAGGATTTTGATAAAAGAAGAGTCTGATCAGCAGGCCTTGGGTAGGGCCAGATACTCTGCATTTTCATCAAGCTCCTATGTGATGCCAGTGATGCTGGTCTACAGACTATACTTTGAGTAGCAAAGGACTAGATAAATTCGTGAACAAATGATTTACAATTTGAGGTTTCTATGAAATCATTCATGAGAAGACATGTCATGATGGCTCCAAACAGGGATCAAGCACAAACACTAACAAGAGTCTAGTACTTTACAGTTAGCAACGTGTCATCACAGCATTTCTGAGAGGAACCTAAACTCAGAAAAGTTGAATCCCTGGCTCAAGATCACATATAATATTGTCAATATGTGGCAAAGCCAGAGTCAAATGTAGACCCTCATCTCCAACTAACTGTGCTCACATACCCCCATGTCTTCCATGGTCACCTTTGCTTTCAATAGGCTCCAAAAATGCACAAAGCCAAAGAAACCCTAACAGCCTAATGGAGTCTCATACACAGCCAGATGTTTATGCATTTATTTGAAGTTACCTAAATATTAATAAAATCTAGAGTTTATCTGTTAGAGCCAATTTAAGATTTTTATTTTCTTTCATTTATTTCCATTATTTTTCTGCTGCATCCAATTCATCAAGTACAGAAAAGCCTCTCAGGCTAGCATATACAACTTTCAATTGCTACCATACATGAGTTCTAGATCTTAAAGGCCAAAAAAGCATCTATTTGACTAAAGAGCTATAAGGCAGCCATAAAAATTATGGATCACAGAAATAAGCAATTAGTGTTATCTTCAATTGCTTTATTGGCAGTATTCACTCGTTAGAATAGAGGCAACCGTAAAACAGATTGCAACATACTGTATAACAGCATATGGGATTTTACATTATAATGCTATTCTCTGCCAAGAAGTCATATTTTCATTTGAATGCATGGAACAGATTATCACAGGGTTTTCAGCATTAGAAGTGGATGACCCTCACTTTTTTGGTAGTTGTTTTTAAAAGGCAATTCCTGAAGTTAGGAATAAATCAACATAAGTGTGATCGTGAATAGGGCTGTGTTATATGCCTGCATTCTGAGCCATTGGAGACTGGGCATGGCATGGAGCTACAGCAGATAATCAAGTCAATCTCTAACGTGGTGGGTAGAGGGGAGTTGAGGGCTTGCCAGTCTTCCGAACCAGCTGGCGTCAATTCTGGAGGAAGCTGCTCACCCGCCCATCTCATCACAGCTGAAGTGCCACAAAAGGCACCACTAGGACAGGGAATAGAAATAAAACAATAGGAATAATAATACAAAAAAGAGCAGGATCATTATTTAACATTGGGAGATGTCATCCTGACAGCTACTCCACCATTTTTATAGAAAGTGTCTGTAAGCATGTTTATATACTGCAGATTATATATATTGTAGGGTACACGTTTCAATAGGCCAAGCTCCTCTCAGGAATCACCTACAGGCCTAGAGTTTAAGAGTTTCCCAATTCCCTCACACATTTTACACATTTCAATATGGCACACCTGGAAATAGGGCTATATGCCCACTCGCCTGTTCTCCTGTTTCAACAGTTCAAGTTGGAAAAAGAGTAGGGAAAAGTATACCTAACAAATTCTCTTTCCAAGATCAGCCTGTGTTATAGCAAATGAAAGGCAGGATTGCTGAAAAGGAAGCTTGTGTAGTTTCAAATTAGAAGTCATATTGTTGCACTCACAGTTGATCAAATAAATATTAATCACCAAATGTATTTATATCACTTCTCACACAACTGAAATATATTTCAAATGTGTTTTTAAATGGTGAATAAAACACACTGGGAGGGCAAAAAAAATCTCCTGTTACAGAACCTCACATATGAGGGAGCTAGAGGCATATATAGTAATTTGCCAGGACAAAGGAATATGTTTGAATTAGTTTATGTGTATTTTCTGCTATTTATGCTGATCTCATAAAATCCAAATAATTTTATAAAGTCTTTAGTCTATGTACAGTAAAAGCACATTCAAAGTAGACTTTAATCTTATGTAATGTTCCAATGAATTAATGTATTCACTTAAAAAAAATTTCTAGCCTTAATTCTATAAAAAGTATAAAATTATTTAAAAATTTAATTGTAAAGGAAATTTATAATTTTGGAAAATGATTATCCTAAATGATTGCAAATGAAGTGATAATGTAAAATGAAGTATATCAGAACTGCCTTTCTATGTCCTTTGGTTAAAGTAATATTTTCAGACCTCAATTTCCACATATTTTTGTTTAAGAACTTTCCCTTTTCTTTATAAAAGGATTTGGTAAAAAGAGCAATTAGACTAAAAATAAAGCATTTTGCAACCTAATCCTACCTATGCAATTTACTAGCTCCTATAGCAGTGATGGCGAACCTTTTGAGCTCAGCGTGCCAGCGTTTTGAAAAACCCTAACTTAACTCTGGTGCCGTGTCACATATAGAAATGTTTTGATATTTGCAACCATAGTAAAACAAAGATTTATATTTTTGATATTTATTTTATATATTTAAATGCCATTTAACAAAAAAAATCAACCAAAAAAATGAGTTCGCATGTCACCTCTGACACGCGTGTCATAGATTCGCCATCACTGTCCTACAGGCTTGTGTATACAGACATAACTCAGAGAGATTACAGGTACGGCTTCAGACCACTGCAATAAAGGCAGTCATAATCTTTTTGCTGGTGGAGGGTCTTACCTTCAATTTGTAAAAAACACAAGCTCTTTGAAGTGCAATAAAGCAAAGCACAATAAAATGAGGTATGCCTATATTGGTTTATCATTTAAATTCTGCTTCAGCATGGAGTGTGGAATCTCATTAGGGAAAGTGGGAGAGGGTGGGGGGTGGGAGGTAATCAACTAAAGACCTTGTATGCATATATGCATAACCCATGGACACAGACAATAGGGTGCTGAAGGTCTGGGATGAGAGCAGGGGCAGGCTGAAGGGGGTCAATGGGGGAAAAGGGGGGACATATGTAATACTTTCAACAATAAAAAAATATTAAATAAATAAATAAATTTTGCTTCAGCTGTCATGGATTTATTTGTAGAGTTGCATAATGACCCTATTATCTATAGCATCCTCCCAAATTGAGCTTGAGAAACTTTTTTTTAAGTATTTTTCAAGTGGTTAGAGTAACTTCTTGTGAATGACTACCCTGTCTTATTTTTAGAGTAAGGAAAACTGATAGTTTTCCAGGAGCCAAAGAACTCTAAATTAAAAAGCAACCAAGACAGTAGCTAGTTTATACTTTAAGAAAATGCTGTTGACAAACTGAGGGTGTTCCACCAATATATAACATACAGTGAAACATCTGCCTTTGGGTTCCATAGGAGTGTTTTCTTCAAAAGTCTACCAATTTCCTTAATTTGGCAGCTCTTGTGGTCCTGGACTTGCAATTGAGATGACCCTATTATATGTACAGAAATGTTGAGAAGCAACTATTCCTAGGGTAACAAACTCAAGGAACTATACATTTTTAATATGTCAATGAGAGAGAGAGAGAGAGAGAGAGAGAGAGCGAGAGAGAGAGAGAGAGAGAGTGTGTGTGTGTGTGTGTATCCCAAAGAGGGTCCCACTGAGTCCAACAACAGGCAACAGGGACAAAAGCTAATAGAGAGATTGTTTTTTACATATTTATCTTGCCACACAGTAATGTTACTTAATTCAGCATTGTTCTGAACAAATCAACAATGAATAGTATCTTGCTATATAATGACTAGTTTTTCCTTTTCTTGCAATAGAATAAAGCATTTAAGGGGGAAAAAATACCACAAGCATCTCAAACAGCCTCGGCTCTGCTGTAAAAATAGACTGTGACGAGAGTAACTCTTCCAATCAATTATGCAGCATGGTTTTAAGTGAGGAAAAATTTCAACATACGTATCACTTCAAAATATATACAGCATATATCTATATGTGCAAACTGCGTAAATTTTGAAGGGCTATGAAGCATATATTTTGCTACAGCAAAGATCTGACTGTTAAATTGATTGCAACAAAACTATAATTTCTTTTGCTGAAAAACCCTAGCAATATAAATCTTACTGGGATTACTTAAACTCATGGTGTGTGTATACATCTATATGTGTGTGGGTATAAACAACACGATTTCTACAAATTCTCTCCAGTAGGCTCAGAAGCACTCCTCTAACTAAAATATATATTCCTCTGAAATTTTCTCCTTAAAGTGACGATAGTAAGTGAACATACTTCCAATTCTAGAGTCTACACATGTGGCCTCTGAATCTGTTCTGCAATAAAGCTGTTCTGCATGGGAGTGGGTCAATCAATGTTGTTCAATCCCTTTACCTACATGCAGGGTTCCTTAATAGTGTCTATAAGAGCACCCTTTCAAAAGAATGGTCTGCCACATTAGCCAGAGCAATGTCACTCAGATACACACACACACACACACACACACACACACACACACACACACACACACAATTTTGGCTGAATTCAGGACTGAGTCTGTGGACTGAAAGAATTGATCTGTCACAGAGCAACAGATTGCAGTTAGAAACTGCCAACAAATCACAGGCAGCAGTAGGTAATGACTAATTGTAACAGAAATGATGGAACAGAGGGTGGGGATTGTTTCAGAAAAGGTAACTGAAAAAATGCTCTTTCCCAAATGAAATCAAGCATTTTTGTTTTGGTACTTGCTATTGTTAAATCAAATAACAAGCCCAGCACCTTCACTAGTCTCAATAGTTCCTAGTGATACTGATCAATCTGACGATTTCCAAGAGATCAGGAAATTTTCTAACAGAGGCTGCCTTTTCTGTTCCTTTATTTCTATTAATATTATTCAATGAGGCACTTTTGAGGTTTCTCAATGAATTATTATTTTAAAACACTCTTTGGAGCTATATACCTAAGACTAGCAGGAAACCTAACTATGACTCCCACGTTATAGCAATGAATATACAACACAATCTTAAGGGGAAAAAAGGGGAGGGTGTTTCATGAAGATTTTACAAGGTCCAAGAACTAGAATGGCAATAATAATCATATCCATCTCTTTTATTGATGAAAATGTTGCACTTTTTAATTATCTATTTAATCTTCCTTAGCTTTTCACAAAATACTTTTTTTCTAATTATCAACACACACAAATTTGTTTATAACTGAAACTTAACCTTCTAAAATGTTTATCTCTAAAATTACTTGGAGCCTGAGGTGCTTAAAGGAATTAAACTCTGCACTGAGGTTCAAAGGCTTTGGGGACATTCTGTAAATTGTGCTTCACTGCAACGAAGATTAAGATTTTCTCTGTAGTGGAAACAGAAGAATTTTGTGACTCTGTAACTGCAGAGATTACAGAGCATATTCAGTCAAATGTAATTATCAGATTTTTATTTTTTGTTTTTTTTCTCATCTGAGGATATGTTTATTGATTTTGAGAGCAAGAGAGATAAACATCAATGTGAGAGAGAGAGACATCGATTGCTTGCCTCCTGAAAATTCCCAGACCGGGAATCGAATGCACACCTTTTTGGTGTATGAGACAATGCTCCAACCAACTAACCAGGGCCTGTAATTTTTAAAGGTAATTTATCTTGTTTAAACTTAAATATTTAATTTCAACCAAAATAGTGTGGCAAGATTGTCCATACACTTATCTCATATGTAAAAATAATGATTTCCTTAACTTGATGATGTAGACTAGTTACCCCAATCTTTAGGTGATACAATCCATTTTGTCTCACTGATTTAGTTTCTAAATTCTCTGCTTTCTACAAACATGTTGAACATCAGACTCCATGTCTATTTCAAATTTGCATCAAATATTCTTTATCTCATTATTCACAGAAGAAGTAAAGAAAGAAAGCTAAGAAGTGCTCTCCTTTTTCAGACATCGATAGATGCCCCCAAACTAGTTTCTCAAAAATTCAACTCTTTTTCTGATAGAAAAGAGCAGTCCTAGAATGTCAAGGTCAAAATTTAGCCATTAACATGACAACATGGAAAAGAGAAAGTCTTCACAAATAAGTATCAAAACCAAATTAGATGGGGGTAGGATAAAAAGGAACGCTGAACAATCAACTATGGATTGCTGAAGCTTCTCATGAGGAAAGAGAAGACACTAAGGGCAAATGAAATGGCACAAGGGCAGCGGGAACTTTGCGAGAGGGTTCAGGGGGAAAAAACACTAAGGGGGAAAACATAAAACCTTGCTAAAGAGAAGTCAATTTATATCAGGAATCCATAAAATACATAGAAAATCACAATTATACTTGACTAAATTTTAAATAAATTTCCCCTCTATTTTGCCTCTATTTTGTTCTGATCCTTCACTACCAACAAATAGTCTAGCCTAAATCCTAATTAATATGGGTCAGAGGCTTGAAATTTCCCATCTGTTCCAGAGGAGCTTGTACATGTGATTCATATGCACCTAAACTACCCTTTTGTTTCCAGTGTCAGAATATTTTGGACAAAAACCATACATCAACATCTTGATAATTGAAAGTTTGCTAAAGCTATTTATATTATAAAACGACTTGAACCTCCCAAGGGGTACACTGCAGAGGACTTTATATTCCATATTTCAACACAATTGTATCCATCCATCTCCCATTATCACCTATATCCTTTACATCTAAATACAGTTCAAGGGCTTAGCCACTTGACAGTGGTAATCCTCTCTGCCCAGTTTTTACATCTCAGGTGATTACAGAGATATTGTTATTAATAAATACTAGCACAAAAAAGCCAAATATAAGTGTTATATAGACAGTACCCAGTTTATGAGGAACAACAGAAACACCCCCAGTAATTTTCAAGGACTGATGAAACAACACCTGAGGTAGATTCCCTCAATCATTCAATCATTTGTGTATTCCTTCATTCAATAAATACTGATCAAACACTATTTCCCAGGTATTATACAGTCCAACAGCCTTCCTATCTTAGCAGCATAATATCACACATATAGTGGTGAAAATAACCCAGTTCATAACAATAACAATTATAAAACTTGAATTACCACCTCTTTCTCCCATGTTCTAATTATGCTTGGCCTTTCATGCAGGTCATGTTAATAGCTATTTGATATATATGAGTAATTTCAAGTGGATCCTTCTGCTCATACATAACTACTTCATGAATAGTCATGTTATATAAAGAACACGAAGCATTGTTCTCTTAAGCTAACAGGAATCCTGGATATAGTTCACCATAATGTGATTGAAATAGCCTCTCAACCGCACCACAAAAAGAAAGAAAGGCTAGCATAAAAATATTAGAATATTAATGATAGAGAAAGGCCCTGAAATAGGCCAAAGGGAGAAATAGGAAACAAGGGATGGTACCCCTACTTCACGAAGGTGTCAGGAGATATCTTCACTTATGCTCCAGGATGAATAAACTAAAATCCTTCAGATCTGAGTGAATTGGCTTTTCTTTGTCTTGCCCAAGTTGCAAAGTGAAATTTTTCCAGAATTTCATTCTATAGATTGATGTCTAATCCTTTTGATTATGATTTTATAGATTTCAACCAAAAGGATGACTTTTGTTTTCTTTGTCAAGACAACACATACAATTGCAGGCCCAGATTATGCACTGTACTAGGTATGCCCTTCTCTTCATTTTCTCTGGGTTCACTATTATTTTGAAACATTTTAACCAGAACTGCATATTCTATTATATATACTAGTAGATTCAAGTTCACTACATGAATATATATCACATATTCCCTATACTATATTAAAATAACTATTCCTATATACACCCACAAAAATATTTTCTTCAGAAAATTAACTTAAATCAATTCCAAGAGTATGATCAACATCATTATTCCATGTGTTAAAGTAAATAGGTAACTAATATACTTTCTATCCATGATAAGTCAACTATGAGCGCAATTTGTATCAGATTTTGGCCAATAAAGTCCAAAATAACAATTAACAATAACCTGACTACATTAATTATTTTATGTAAAATAACAAATTAGCATTTCAGCTGTTCTTTTTCCTAAAATAAGGTTGTATAAATGTTAGTAGTTGATTAAATAATTGTAAAAAAAAAAAATGGCCATTGCTTTGAAAGGCCCATGTAAAAACAAAACAAACAAAACCTCAGATTTAATCACTGTAGGCCAAAATTTGAACTTTCCTCTGAGCCATATAGATTTAGACAGGATCACTGAGCATTCGTGGGAAAAATTATGCAACCGATTCCCACTTGTTCCCCATAGCTGGTGACTTCAAACCACAGGGAAAGGTGGGAGATGGCTTCTGGGATGCTGCTGCAAACCATTCTCACAGCACTCTTAGATGCTCCCTTGCTTTTCCAGAGGGGGCAGTGGCTCTTAACCAAATTTAGTATTCATTCGGCTCCTTCCAGTGTTCACTGCAGCATATCTGACTTCTCTACTCCAAGGAGCTGTCCTTAGCCACTGTGACCTCAGTTCCTGTAGGTGACAGTATGGCTTTCTGCTGATTTATTAAAAATCTCCCATTTTATGGCTCCTGTGTACTCTCTGGAGTGTGATCATGTGACCAGTATAATGACAATCTGTCTCCCTGCTAACATTTCTCTACTTTGGTTATTTGTTTGATAAAGTGAGGAGCTTCCCTTTTGTTGCCCTTCATCAGAGCTTAATGTCTTTACTTTGGGATCAATATACTTTATGAATAATTTTATTTCCTTCTATTTTTATGGTCTTTTCTCCTCATTATCATACTGAGTTTATTAGCTGGTGCTGTCAGTATCTTTACCCTGTCATATGTTCCTGAGGTACAGTAAATATCACTTGTGTTGTAATTAATATGCACACCCTCTGCAGTAATTAAAGTACAGACCCCTTCAACCAGCTGAGCTTCCTACACTAATTCCACCTTATCTTCATAATGAACTTATTGTAATCTAAAACTACTACTGAATATTGTTCAGTAAAGCTAGAAGAATGAAAACCTAACTAGATGCAATAATATTTGTGAACGTGTTAATATTAAAATGAATTTAATTAGTTTAAATCTAATTAAATTTCCCCATACAATTAAGAGCCTCCCCTTCCATTTTTTAAAAACTAAGAAATGCCCCATTATTGCCCTTTCAGTTATTCCTACAAAGAATCAGACTGGACAATTTGTTTTACCCATAAGACACACATAGGAAAACCTATAGAAACCAGAAATTGGATAGTGCTATAGTAGGGAAATAGCTGAGTCCCTGAGAGGAACTACTATCTGAAATAGAGGGCTTGAAAAGAGTTTGGACAATTCGTAAGTCTGACCTTTCTAAATGTATATAAATTGCAAGTTGCATTAAGGCACAGTCCATGTCCCCAAGGAGCTTAATGAAAGGAGTTTAATGAAATACATATTTTAATTCAGCAAATATTTATTGGGCATCTTCTGGAAATAACAGACAATGGATGTCACAGAATTTCTAAGCAGAATGAGAAAGGGAAAGTCTAGCACTAAGCTTGTACCTTGACAGACTAGGGAGAGGATTTGCAGCAGGACACGAGCTGGTGCTGCACATATTCTGTTGCTGAAGAAGAGAGGCTGTGTAAGGAACGAAAAATAGACATAAAAGACTAAATCAAGATAGATAATTGGCACAAAGGAGGGATATCTGAGGAATTGCATGAACTTTTAATATTACACTTAAGTTGTCAGGAAACATTTCAACAAAGAAAGCGAATGCTTAAAGTACAGAAACACAATAGGCAGTCAGCTGGCAAAGGAGCCTGAAAATTGGGTGAAGGGTCAGGTATGGCCATGGCCACAACGGTGCCAGTAAATGGGATTATTTCAAGATTGAAAGAAGTGACCAGTAAGATAGATCCCTGCTTTTTAATTATTCACAGTAATGACTGGGATCTTGGGATGAAAGGAATCATTTCTGAGATTGTAGATTGAACTAAATTAGCAGGCAGCACAGCATTGAGGACAGGTACAGATACACACATGTAAATATATCATCTTGAGAATTTAAAAGTGATTTAGTGGTCAAAACACCTGTCAATTAGTACAACACAGTTACTCCCACAATTGTTTTCTTTAAGACTACCTCTGTTAATGGGAGATGTGTAAGATGCATTGCCTAATGGATTACTTAGAACAGCGGTTCTCAACCTGTGGGTTGCGACCCTTTTGGGGGTTGAAAGACCCTTTCACAGGAGACGCCTAAGACCATCGGAAAACACATATATAATTACATATTGTTTTTGTGATTAATCACTATGCTTTAATTATGTTCAATTTGTAACAATGAAAATACATCCTGCATATCAGATATTTACATTACAATTCATAACAGTAGGAAAATTACAGTTATGAAGTAGCAACGAAAATAATTTTTATGGTTGGGGGTCACCACAACATGAGGAACTGTATTAAAGGGTCGCGGCATTAGGAAGGTTGAGAACCACTGACTTAGAAGGAAGTAACCAAATGATGTCATCCTTGCAATAGTAGATTCCAAACTCCACCATTACCTGGCACCTGTTCTGATAATTCATGATGGATTGCCTCCCCAAGAAAATCAAATCCCTTCTGCTGCTGGACTTGATATGAACTTATGGGAAATGAATGAAGAAGCATTCAGAGCAGCACCCATGTAAAAGTTTCTTTAAAGTTATCATTGGTCTTGCTGTTAGATATGAGATGTCCTTTGGCAACATTGCCTATCCATTCCCCAATTACCACTGCTAACACCAGACATTGATTCTTCCACTGCCCTGTCTCTTATTCATCCTGAGGCCCTAGTTGGAAATGCACTATTTTTCTTAATGCACTAAATATGTAGACGTTTTGGAACCTAGAATGATCTCATGACCCTCCCCAAAATAATAAAATGAAGAAAATTTAAATAATATGTAAGTTATCCCAGGCAGAGGGCAAAGGGTCCTAAGTAGAAACCTGATAGTCTAGTTATCCTAAAAAGCAAACTTTTGAGATCTCATAGTAACATAAAGGTTCAGTGATAAAAACAAATAATATGTTGAGATGTATTGCTAAAGCTTTGCATTACAAATCAAAGGAAGTAAAATAGGCATTTTCTAGAAGAGTGCTTACTATATTGAAAGGAAGATTGAAAGGAAGATTAAAATGTACTTCAAAAGGACAGCATGGAGAAAATGGAATGATACCGATACCAAAAGTAAGTTACCAAGAAAACCTTGGGCTGTTTTGTTGCTTAAAAAACACACACAACTAAAGCTAAAACAGATGTTGTCATCTATCTACCAGTTAATATGTTTCTTAATGTTGATCTTGGCCATCAAAAAGGCACCTATGCAAAAGGAAATCTGACAGGAATGAGTAGGGATCCTAAAAGATAAACTTTTAAAACTCCTGTTTGATAAAGTATTCCTTAGGCTATGCCCTTGAAAATTACTGAATCCAGAATGTCAGCCTATTTTCAGTGAGAGTATCGGTGTTACTCATGAATCTGCATAATTTCTGAAAATTGTTCATATGAAGGACAGACATGGCTTTGGAGCAATTATTGGGTGACTCGTGATTTATTTTCCATACTCAACATAGTTTGGGAGCGATGCTAATGTTTATGGATTATTGCAATAAGAAATTATAGCGTACATTCATAATTCAGTGGGAACTCTTTTAGAAAGCGGAGGTACTTTCACTTATTCAACAGTGAGGTTAGTGGCAAGGTCTAGGGACCTAAGTAAAAGACAGCTCTCAAAATATAGGATTTTTATACCTGTGTTGTCCTTAGAGGAGTGGGGGTGCAGGGGTAGGGATTTAACCTCTATTTGGTGATATAATCTTGGTTCAATAAAAGCTTTTTGGCAGGCTGCATTCAGAAAGAAAATGTCTTTAAGGAGGGTTTCGTTGTGAGCATCACCGTGTCACCCCTATCCCCTCTGGTCAGTTTATGTATTGGACCATCAATCTCTTAACATTACCCAGTTAAAACAAATAAAAATGACAATTAAATGATAAATAAGGTGGGAAACAACATTCTAGGATGCTTACATGAAAAACAACCTTCAAGGAAACTCTTAATGAGGAAGAGAAAATTTGAAAACTGGGAAAGCTAAGTTGTTCTCATTGTGTTATGTGTGTGTGTGTGTGTGTGTGTGTGTGTGTGTGTGTATGCATATATGTATATACATATACTATATATATTCACATTTAAAATATATATTATCATCATATATATATTATTTAATAATACTAACTTTTGTATAAAATGCAAATAGCAATCCCTCTACTTTCCAGAGATTCTGAGGAGTTTGAAAACATATATAAAACCTTTTATGCTACTGAATGTTTAAAATATCCTAATTTTCTTCTGTGCTTATCTCTTTTCTTTGATTGTAAAAGCCTTAATTATACTTCCAGATGTAATAGCAAAACCAAAAACTCTAGTTTGCTTTCCTTTATGTTTTCCCCAGCTTACCGAATGAGATTCTAAAATTAAATTTCAATGATTTGTAAAACTCTTCTCTCAAATTAAGGTGGAAGTGATTTAAGACATTTTAGCTACACCTGCTCAACCACTAATTTAATGAGCGAATGACTAAGAAATTACAATATTGATATAACAATATTGTTGGTAAGAACTAAGAGATGCCTCAAAGCACAAATAGTATCTTTAATGCTCTGATTATTCCAACTGTCTTTATACCTAGCTTCTGTTTCAAATAAAGAGTATGTTCAACTGCTCACCGAGTGTCCAGCATGTTTTGATGTGACTGTTTAGTCATGTATTGAGAAATGATATGGTCATGAGCTAGAAAAACTACTCTTCTGTATGTGTTCAGCATTAAGACAAGATAATCATTCTCTATTACCTGCTCGGCCCACGTCCCTGCCAGGTGTAGTGCTGTTTGGTGAGCGCTGGTGAGCAGAAGAGACTCCAGCCAGCCTCCAGCGCCTCCAGCTGGCTCAGCACTAGGCCAGAACGTGGTCTAGGAGCCATCGCAGTGAGGGCTGCTGCTGACCAACCATGAGGACAGCTCTGTGCGGTTCTGCAATGCCTCCACGCGATGCTGCAGCTGCTCTCCAAGCTGAGCACAGCTGGCCTCTTCCAGACCGACTGCAACAGGCCAACAGCCTAGCCCAGGCCACTGAGGACGACTGGCCGCCCTTATGCATGGCGGGCCACTTCGACTTCTACAGGGGCGATTCTCTGCAAGTACACAGCGCAGTTGGTTGGTGGCGGCCTGCACTATAGTCCAGGTGCTTTGCTGGTGCCTGAACTGAGCAACGTGCCTCTTCTGCGCAGGCGTCAGCGTGGCCAGCATGGATGCCCTCCGGGACCGCGAGGGCATCACAGGTAAGGGCCCCGAGCCGCTGCACAAGGCTGGTTCAGTGCCTACCGCCAGCCGCTGTCCCTGACCGCATGCTCCACGCTGGGCGGAGCCCCATGGCCTTTGGCACCAGTCACAGCTTTGGCCTCTTCTATTACCAACGCAAGAGCCCTGTGTTGACCAACTGCGCCTTTCCCCGCAACGACTTCCCAGCCTCACAGGAGCCGCTCGCCTGGATAGCCATTCAAGGAATCTCCGCACCAGTCTTTCTCGCGCATCCGCAAAAGCCAAGTCTTGAGCAAGAAGCCGGTTGCTGATGCCCACAGCAAAGTGCAGGCCAATGCGCAGCTGCAGGCGCAGGCCTGCCCCTAGGACATGGGGATAATGCCGGGGGGGGGGGGGGGGGGGGGGGCGGCGCTGCGGCTTCGACCTCACTGGGCCTACAACTCCTTCTCAGGAGACCTGCGCTGCCTCTACTTCGCTGACTCATTTCTTCAAGAAATGGCCCACCTCGGACCCACCGTGTAGCACACACTTGGGCTCCACTGCTCGCCTACGTTCCGGAGGTGAGGGAGGCAAGAAGCAGCCAGATTGGTCAGAGGGCAAGGATGTGTGGCCGACGCGCAGCGCACCTCCCGTGCAGGCACATGCACCCCACCCCGCCCGGTGCGCGCATGTGCACCCGCCCCCTCGCGGGATTGCATGTGCTCGACTACCTGCTGCGCGCCTGAGCCCTATGGGGTCTCGCGAGACTTGGAGGAGGTACCTGACAAGCAGGATGGCTACTCGGTGCTCATTGCATCTGAGTAGCAGTTCAAGGGGTTCACACGACCCAAGGTGCGCTAAAGGGTCAAGTTCAAGCTGACGGCCCACAAGAGCTGTTCTGTGCAAAGGAGGCACTGCCCACACGTGCCAGCGCGTCGTGTGAGGACTATGCAGAGAAGTGCCTGTGCTACCTCCCCAACCTAATCCGGTGTGCAGGGGGGGGAGGAGGGGAGATGGTAGGGGGGAGGGAGTGCTGGCAGGATGGGTTTCCTTGTAGATTGCACCTTGGGGTTTTTTTTTTTTCCCTGTCGTTTTGTTATAATTAGTAGTTTTAATATTTAAAAGGTTGATTTTTACTATAGAAAATCAAAGCACTTAATATTTCTTAAAGGGACAAAGAAAAATAGTTCTGATAAAATGAGCCAGAACAAATATTTTAATTATATTTTACACAATTCTCTATACCCAGCCTTGTTACCTAGAATGTTGTTGAACCCGCAGGAAAGAAATCAGATACTTATTTTTAGCTAAAATATGGACTTTACGCCTGAATTTCATAAGTGATAAGGTTACCCATGTGCCTCTGAGAAAATGCTGAGAAACTTTTCTGAGCCTCAGACAGAAAATACAAGTTGTAAACGTCTTTAATGGCCATGCCTTCTAAAGTAGAACAAAGGGAAGAGTTATTGCAGTAGCTAAAACAAAGCAAGAAATACTGAAGGAAAAGAAAAAAAAATATTTTTCCCCAGGTCTGAATGTAGCAGCTCAGAACACATGAAGGAGATGAATGAACTGAAAAGGTATTTACAGCCAAAGAGATAGATGCTGAGCTATTATTTTTTTGTGATGCTATGAGATATTTATAACAAAAAAACACACAAACTCTTGAAAATAAAACCAGCACCCAGTTTCTCAACAACAAACAACCTTCAGACTCCACTAGCAATATTATGTCAACACTAGTGCATATTTAAATATTTTGATAATTAAATAAAAATTTGTTTTATTTATGAGCTGTGTCTACATCAGATGCTATTTTCAGAATATTTCCTTTAATAAGCTTTCTTCCCCGTAGCTATAATAATAAAGGTAAGCTTGGAACAAAATTTTTCCTTTTAGGACTTTTTCCCTATCCTAAACTCTAATCAAATCATCTTAAGTGATAAAAACCTTTAAGTTTTAAGTATGATACTTAATTTTTTAAAAGAAAATATTAAAAGTAGTCAAATGTTTATAATCCAAAGAGTATCATGGATTCCACTTTGAAAATATGCTCTTATCTTTCTCGTTTAAAAAACATATCGCACTTGACATTTTCCTCTGTGAACTGTAGCGTCAGAAATTAGAAGACATTACTAAAATATCTATTCTTTCACATTTTCCATGAAATGGCTTTCATGATCACATGATGAGAAGACAATTACCACTATGCTTTCTTTCAGTCATTAGCAGTGTGGCAATTTTATACTATTGGCTTTCAGTGTTTCTATTCTCTTGCTCTCTTGGTATACAAAGGGAAAGAGATGAGTTATGTACCAAGTGATATCGTATTGGACTGAAATATTTTATGTATCTCACAAAGCTCTTGAAATCAAGAGATTCTTGCATGTGAAGTAAAACAAAACCCATTTAGTTGTAATCCTCATCATCACTCTACAAAAAAATCTAATTTAAGATGTATTCTTTGTCAAATAAGACTTTATCTTCTATGCCATATTAAAGCAACTTGTTGACAAGTGAAAAGTAATTTATACATGTGGTAATTTTTTGTCTTGGTTCACGTGTGTGTGTGTGTGTGTGTTTCTTTGTTTCAGTTTGTTTTTTGTTATATGATGTCAAACACTTGATGTGATAGATTAATTTTTTTGTCATGGTATGACTTAATTAGACAGGTTGTTTTATTTACACTATCTTATAGATATAAGCACACTATCTTATAGCCTAAATGAGGACTTTACACATTAAAAGATATAAAGTCACTATATAAAACTGAGTAGAAAGTAAGGCTCATAAATAATTATTACTACCTTCTGATTCCAAATCCACTTCTAATTCTTTTTTCAGATTTCATGACATATTTCTTTATAAAATAAAGGGAAAGGGACTGTTATGTTAGAATATTACATGTCTTAAAAACTTGAATTCACTGTGGTGAATTTTTTTCCAGGTAACCACAATCCTTCCCTCCCATATGTGACTTTGACACTACCCCATCAAAAGATGAGATCCACGGGCCCTCTCTTAAAAAGGGGCTGACTTTGTGACTACTTGGACTAACAAGGTATGGCGGATGTAAAGCTATTGACTTTTATGGCTAGGTCATTAAAGGTCATGAAGTTTCTGCTTTGTTAACTAAAATGCTTGTTCTTGAAAGTCTGCACAAAGCTCAATGCACAGAGGCCATCATGCTGTGAGAAAGCCTAAACCCACCCGAAGTAGAAACCATATCAAGGTTGTGAGACTACAAGAAGAGAGAGATATGTCTAGGCAGCTCTGACAGCTCTGACAGTCTTGTTGGGACTCCCATTTTTCTAGGTCTAGTACTAGCTCTAACCACCATCTAACTACAATCCCAAGAGAGACCCTGAGCCACAACCACCCAGCTGAACCCCTTCTTAATTCCAACCTACAGACACCATCTATAATAATAAAAGCATAATATGCTAATTAGACCAGATGTCCTTCCGGACGACCTTCTGGACTGAGGCTGTGAGGGAAGCCTGGGTCCTGGAGGGAAGCCCAGGTCCTGGGTGCCAGAGGGAAGCCAGTGCCAGCAGCTGGGGGAAGGAAGGCCTACTCTTACACAAATTTCATGCATCAGGCCTCTAGTCCTATATAATAAAAGCCTAATATGCAAATTATCTCCTCAACCCAGAGTTCGGCCACTTGCTATGACATGCACTGACCACCAGGGGGCGGCACAGACCATAGCGGGCGTCTGTGACGTGGCGCTGGTAGCGGGCAGCAGTGGAGGTACTGCTGGCCCCTGTGGGCCCCGACAAGAGTGGGACCATGATGGGGTGGTGGAGCAGGTGAGTGGGTGGCCCCAGGCCAAGGTGGGTGCAAGTGGGGCCCGATTGCCCTGCCAATTGCCCTGCAGACAGCGACCAGTGGTGGCAGCAAGGAGAGGGGCTGCCGCTCAGATCCCAGGCACTGAAGGAGCTAGGCGGGAGCCAATGACTCAGGCAGAGAGGGGCACATGGGGGTCTGGGGGTCAGCTGGGATCTGCCCTTCTATGCCAGACGCTCGCGCTTTGATTGCTGGCCTGGCCTAGGGACCTCATCTGTGCACGATTTTGTGCTCTGGGCCTCTAGTGAGAAATAATCAAATAGTTGTTTTAAACCAAAAAGTTTGGGGAAATGTCTTTAGCTATCATTCATTTATCAAATGTTTATTGAATATCCACTCTGTGCTGGGCAATATCCTGGGTACTAAATCCTGCAAAGATCCCCCACCCGGAAAAAGTATATTAATCCCTTTGTCCTCTGTGCTTCCATGGCTCTTTAGGCTGATAAAATAGCACTATTTCTTTTGTACATATTGTATAAGTTGTATACATGTTTGATTATCAAATTCTAAATTCAGGACCTGAATCTCGGTTAATTTTGTTTTCCCCTGTAGTGTCTATAATGCACAGAAATGTTTGGTGATTTATATAAAAAAAAACACTATCCAGGTAAGGAAATTTAGTGTAAGGAAATGACACCAATTCCCCCCATAGTACAAACTAAAAACTAATAGAAATTTTAATGCACATGGGATGAAGGGATTAGTAAACTCTTTCAAGTGGGGGAAATCTTTGCAGGATTCAGAACTCAGGATATGACTTCTCTGAGATGGCTAAAGTTTTCATTTGGAGGAAAAAAATACCTTTTAAAGTATTTGAGTATGTGATCATAGCTATTAAGCTACTTACTGCAGTAGTTAAAAAATTTTTTTTCAAATATCCTAGTCAGTAGTAAACAAGTGTTATGTTATTAAAATATATCCCTTAAACTACTTTTGTTTTGTCAAATGGTCTGTTTCTATAGCCATAGATCGTTTTGTACTAATTGTAGCCTGTAACTGACATAGGACCTGGAGATGAGAAAAAGTAGTGTCCAGGCCTCCTAGTTACAGTCTTCCTTCCTACCACTAGTCTATGCTGTTGCACTAAGTACCAAAAATGCTCAGTCAGTGTCCATAGGCAATTGAAAGGATCACTTATAAGATTTCGGCTGAGCTAAAAAAAAAAAAAAAAGTCAAATGCCTGATTGTTTACTCAAATTAGAAGCAGACAATTTAAAAACAACATACATATACATACAAGTACAGGGTGGAACAAAAATAGGTTTACAGTTGTCAGTACACAAAATAGTTTATTCTTGTATTAGTGTATATTAATTATTGTATTATTTTCCATAAGAACAACTATAAACCTACTTTTGCCGCACCCTGTTTGTTTGTGTGTGTGTGTGTGTGTGTGTGTGTGTGTACTCATCAATTTGAGTTTTAAAAACTTCATCAATTCTGAAAGCTCAGAGAAATCTATCTTTACTTATTTATTTATTTACTTGTTTATTCCCTTTGTGAAATGTGATTTATTTAGGTACATGGAGTGTAGATATTAGTGGTAAAACTATTTAGCTAGAAATAATCAGTAAGTGAAACTGCCTTTATTATTTTAATTTTCCCCATCACCATTTATCCCCACTATACCCTCTTCCACCTCCACCCATCCCTGCCCAGAGAAATCTTTTTTTTAAATCTCTCTTTCTAGTTTTGAATAGATATAATCCAATCTTCATAGTTATACATTCTTAAAATCTCCATTGTTTTTCATTTATCCTAACTTCTGCCCCAGTTTGATGTACATTGAATGATCAAATGAATTTCCAAAATCCCGTGAATCCTACCTTAGCACTGTTTTCCCTACCTAACCCATTTTCTCCCCTTTCTATTAGTATAGTTCAGAACCTTAACATCTAGAAATTGAATAACAGTACAGGCAAACGTTTCCTGAGGTCTTAACTGTTGGAAGCCCTGTGTTAAGGGTTTTATATATGCTACCCTGTTTAAACCTCACATTTTATCTGATGAAATAGATTCTAAAATTATTCCTATTTTACAGATGAGTAAACCATGGAGGACTTGCAGAACTAAGTAATTTGCCCAAGGCTATAGTTAGATTAAAGGTGAAATCAGCATGCAAATTAGAGACCAGATCCCAATATTCTACCCTACTTCTCTACCACATAGTTGGAAGGAACTTCAAAATCTAGTCCACTCCCTGTTTGATGCTTTATTCTTTAACAGTTCTTCAAAGTTGTCACCAGCCAATGTTGGAACATCTCCAATGACTGTCATAATAGTTTCTTATTTCTCAATTCTAACTCAACCCCTGCTCCTTACCACATTAATTGTTATGAAAGCGTTTTGTCATAATCTCACCTCTGCTCAAATAAACACTCACATTTCAAAATGAAACAACTATGATAACCTAAATATTCTAAAATCCCTCCAAACCTCGCTGTTCACATTCTTCAATTCACAACTTGTATCCAGAATTCTATTTCTATGGTTGTCCACATAGGGGTAGTATGCTATTTCCTTCATTCCAAAACATAGTCCTCACTGACTCTATCTCAACATATCCATATTCTTCTCATCCTTCAAGAGCCTCTTAAAATTGACACTTTTGCCACACACTGTTTTCTATAATGTATTATAATTACATGACTGGCAAAATTCAGAAATTAGCAGCTGTGATTTTGCCCATCCTCTTGGCAAAATCCTTTTTTTTATAGTCATAATTTTGTCTTAATGACCCTCTATGAAATTACGTGTTTTATATAAAATATGATCAAAAATATCTGAGGCTTGCATACATGCATGTGTGCGTACATAGATAGATGGATGAAAGCATTAAAAATGAGTTCCATTGTTTCTACATATATTAGTAATGTCTTGAAATGTTTAAATTCAAATGAATGGCTCTTAATGAACTTTTTAAAAGCCTTCACTCTACCATATTGTTAAAAATTCAACCAAGTATTGTCAACCTGCACTCAACAGTTTTTAATTAATTGAACCAAATATTTGATCAGATTTAAAGAGTAGTTTTTCAAAGTAGTTTTTTATGAAACCATACTTAATGAACCACAAATTTATGGTTTTTATGAACCACAAATTCATTTGATTTGGTGTAAAGCAAACATCGCATAAACTTTAAGACTGTCATCTGTTCAACATTTTAGAAAATATTTTATTATTTACAAATATAGAATGCACACCTATTATTATAACCAATATACCAAGGCATCCAGTGTCACACATAGTGGCCAAGAGGAAGAAAAGTGTTCACTCATTATAATTTGTGGTGATTTGCATATGTAAAGAAAAATAGCCAATAGAAATAGTCAATCTAAGTGTATGTGTATTTTTCATTCTTAAAAAGAGTCAAAATAGTAATGGAGGAAAAAAAATAGACTACTGGTTCTTTCAAGGTGGAAAAATAAAAAGATTAAGATTCCAAATTGAAATATTTGAGAAATAATTAGCCTTTGGTAAAACTCACTGTCGGGTAGAAATTCACTTTTAATCATAAAATATATTTTTCCTGTGCTATTTTAGCTTTGTTTTAATTTGCTATTTAGCAGTGCCCTGAAATATTAATAATTTGTTTAACAAATTTCTTCTAACTCTTAATAGATTTTTAATGAAGGAATCTATCTTAGAGATATCAGTGAGAATTGATATTACACACTTTCTGAAAATGTTAAGTTACTGACTTTCTGAATAGTTTCATTTGAACTTCTAGTATTCTTTCCTTGTCATCATCTATATTCAGATCTTCTTAGCTTTGTGAATTGTAAAAACTATTCATCCAGTAAACCATAATAGCAGGTATTCTAGGAATGAGAAGGAAAATGTTTTATCCGCAGGGTCAATTGACAAAAACTAATGAGTTTTATTCCAGATTTTCGGGTTAAAGCATTTATTATTAGTCTGATGCATAAAGTAACCCATCATTCTTAAAACCTTGAATGAGGGTAGAAGAAAACAATCTCATGGGGGATCCATTGGTCTCTGTTTTCCACAAAACAAGCACCTAGCTATGCCCTCGGAGTTGCCTAAATGTCAAGGCTGTCACAGTTCCAGATAAATGCCTTTCTCCATGATGATTTTTAGCACACAGGAAGGTCAGCTCTGGAGTATGACACAGAGTCAAGGTGCATTCTACCAGAATTGCTAGGATGCTGACTCGCGTTTTCTTCTGTCCTGGATTATGGCAATAAAACACAGTGCTCAGCTTCAGAAATAGGTACATTTGTAGAGAAAGGATACTTATAGCATTTTCATACCCCAACGTATTCATGACCCTGGAAGAAATTTAAACAGAGATTATCCCTGTAGATTTTGGAGACAAAATGGTTAGTAAAAGCCTGAGGGCTTTACAATCAATCAGATCTGGATTTGATTCCTGGCTTCTCTGTTTACTAACTATTTGACTTTTGATAATTTGTTTAACTTCTCTGAATCTTTTTCATTTTAATGCTACCAACCTCATAGGATTGGGCCGGGGGAGATTAAATTTTATCGAACCCAACGCATAAGAAATACTGTGGCTCTGGCTGTGATGGTGGTGGTGGTGGTGATTGTGGTGGTTAAATCATTTGTAGGCTCCAAAGCTAATCTTCCTCTTTGGGCAAGAATGGGGGGGTCTGTGAATTAAACTCATTGTAAATTTCCCCTGTAGATGTCATCCTCTTACACCTTAATGCAGCGGTTCTCAACCTCTGGGTTGAGACCCCTTTGGCGGTCGAACGACCCTTTCAGAGGGGTCGCCTAAGCCATCCTGCATATCAGATATTTACATTACAGTTCATAACAGTAGCAACATTACAGTTACGAATTAGCAACGAAAATAATTTTATGGTTGGGTCACAACATGAGGAACTGTATTTAAAGGGCCAGAAGGTTGAGAACCGCTGCCTTAATGGCTAATTCAAAGTTGAGATTAAGCTCAGATTTGGTTTTAAGTCGATCACCCAGGAACAGGGAGGGTCCAGACTAGCACTATTTCTCTGCCCTGAAGACCCAGTTAAAAAGCCAGTGAAAAGTGGACCGTATCGGGGGAATGGCTGTCAGATTGATCAGAGAGACCTGTGCTCTTTTTTCTTGTTTTGTATTTATTTTTGTCTTTTAACATTTTTCAACAGAGAAACCTTTGGACATCTACTTGAATTTTCTACATCTGTTTCCTCATCACCAAGTATGAAAAAAAATGATACATACTTAACTCACAACACTTACTTCATGCTAATATAATGTCCTGTAATATTAACAACAGCTTGAATTACAATTCTTTGAGACATTCTTGATCTATACTGTTTAGTTTTTGTGACCCTGTGTTTTGGAGTTCCCCAGGCAGATTTCCCACATTTCCTTCAACACTTGTCCTTAGAGATGTTCTGAGAAAAAAAATAATAAGGAATTCTATGGTCAAATACATTTGTGAAACACTAAAATGTATACCGCTTTCTTGGGAAATCACAATTAATAAGATATATGACTACTTGCTAGGTTTGCAGTGATTTACGACATATACCTGCTCTCCTAGAAGAGTGTTTGGCCTGTAATAGGCCATTGGTAAATATTTGCTGAATGTATGAACAGGCTAAGATAAGCAGTTTCACTATGATCCCAAAAGGCTGGATTTACATCAAAGTTTAAGAGAAGACTATGCAGGTATTATTTATTAGTAATGTCTAGTATTAATTGACTTACATGCACAGCAAAGAGTTTCAATCAAATTTTCAGTCAGATGTTAACTTGCTAGTTATATAAAAACTAGCAAAGGAGCTAGTCTGAGTTTTGCATGGAAAAAAAAAACAAACCCACTACCATTGTGGTGTGGTCTACAGTAAATAAAATATGTAACTTACCTAAAGAAGTCAGACATCTGGAATCATAGTTTGAGTGAAAACTTATGGCCAACATGGAGCCAAAAGTCTCACAGGGAAACCGGCATACAACGTCTCAATTACTGCCTGGAGTTTGGGTGAGAGTCCATCAGAGGGATAAACAAGGACATCTTCCATGAGGAAGAATTTTTTCAATAGGAAAGACTAAAGCTTGGGGATGGAGTGAAGTCATAAACCAGAATGAGGAGGAGTGCAGATGTGGAGGGGGAAAAAGCAGCTCATAATGTTCAGGAGCAAAGCCCAATCTAGAACCAGAGAGAACCAACTGCTTTAGCCCAATGCTGATGATAATGAGAAGGTCCCATTTAATGCGCACCAAGACGTTTTATATAAAGTGTTCTTTATGGTTCAGTTAGATATTTGTAATTTGACTAAAGAGCAATGGCTTGTGTTACTATAATATTTTATAGCAGGCAAGTAGCTTCTGGTATACTGAAATTTTCATAGGAAACAATTCAATCACACAAATTTCTTAAAATGAGAGTCGTGGGTTAAAGGCAGGGATGCATTTACCCATAGAAACATTCTAAAGTCATCTTGAAGTGGCCAGAATATATTGTATTTGGGTGGGAGACCTGGGATTCAATCTTGGCCCTACCATTCACTTCTAGTTATGTGACATTAGGTAAGGCATTAAACTTCACAAGTTTTAGAAACTCAATTGGTTGACAATAGATATTTTGTAGCGATTATGTGAAAGTTAAGTAATTTGTCTATAAAAGTGTTTACTGCATTGCCTCCCACATAATATGCATTTAAAAAAGGGTCTGCTAAATATTTCATTGTCCATTATATCAGCAAATTATTTTATTTGACAGAGTAGGCCAACATGTCTATATCTATTTTTTCCATTTTTTTCATTGTCCATTATATCAGCAAATTATTTTATTTGACAGAGTAGGCCAACATGTCTATATCTATGTTTTCCATTTTGCTGAAAATGTATCTGCCCACTAAATTTCAAGGAAATATAGTTGACCAAGGAGTGCAGTTTGGTGGACTAACTACTATCTCCATGACTTTACATTTTGCTGTCCCCTCTGATCATGTTATATTGCACCCAAATTTTTCTAAAACTTTAGATGCAATGAAACTTTGTCCAGTGTTTTTGCCTGTTCAGTATATGTTTATTCTGATGTAAGAATATTAGGACACCCCTACCAACTTCATGAGAGACACACTCAAGGGGCAGAATTGGCGAGCCCCAAAGCCCACTGAAGCAAGTCTGCAGAGGGTCGGCTCCTGCATAGCAGCTCCTCTGCTATAGTCACAGCCAGTCCTCACAGTTGGTCGGTCTGGGGGTCATTTCTTCCCAATGATGCCAACAGCAATCATGGCTCAACTACAACAGGGCAGTACACACAGCCCACACAGCAGCACACCTGGGGCACCCAGCTCAGGACACTACAGGACACCTATTACACAAAGCCACTCTACCAAATCTGGGATATATAGCAGCTCAACTTAATACATAGAAACAAATATAGCCCGGCCAGCGTTGCTCAGTGGTTGAGCGTCGACCTAGGACCAGGAGGTCACAGTTCAATTCCTGGTCAAGTCACATGCCCAGGTTGCAGGCTTGAATCCCAGTGTGGGTCATGCAGGAAGCAGCTAGTCAATTATTCTCTCTCATCATTGATGTTTCTATCTCTCTCTCTCTCTCTCTCTCTCTCTCTCTCTCTCTCTCTCTCTCTAAAGTGAATAAAACTATATGTTTCTTAAAAAAGAAAGAAATATAGGGAAAGAGCCAAAATGCAGAGAAAAAGAAACAAGTTCAAATGAAAGAATAGGAAAAATCTCCAGAAAACACACACATACACATACACACACAAAAAAACTAAATGAAATGGAGGCAAGCAAACTACCAGATACAGAGTTCAAAATAATAGTTATAAGGATACTCAAGGAACTTCCTCTCTCTAAAAATCAATACCAAAAAAATATATATATATATATATATATATAAAGAAAGTAGATCTTTTTTTTAAAAATTGAGGATAGTGTAAGGAGCCTCTGGCACAACTTTAAGCATTCCAACATGTACATCAGGGTGGGTGCCAGAAGGAGAAGAGTGATAACAAGAATTGAAAACCTACTTGAAAAAAATGACAGAAAACTTTCTTAAACTGGTGAAGGAAATAGACATATAAGTCTAAGAAGCACAGAGAATCCCAAAGTATGCAAATCCTTGTTATTTTCTCTTCTTAAACATTTTTTCTTAAAGTATTGTTTCTATAACATATTTCAGTTTAAAGATGAAAGCACCCTTGAGTGGTGCTGAATCATATTTATCTGTATTATGTAATAAGGCAGCAGTTGAATGAGTCATGTTAAAATGTAACCACAAAAAGAGTTATTAGTTTTTCTATATAAATGCCACTAAAAAGTAAATGTCAATTTATTTTTCTCAGTCTTAAACTAAACACAAAAAGTGTTTAAGTATTTTAGATCAATTTAATAAATTAAACAGCAAACATTCCAACTTTTAAAAGTCTCATAAAATTTCAACATAGATGGTATAAAGTGCTTTAGCCCAGGACATAGGACAAGTAAGGCTTCAGTTAATGTTAGCTCCTAATAGTAGAAATAATAGGAATCTCTCCAAATTAATTTTTGTAGCCTGTAAAATTTAAAAATAATTTAAATTTCATGAGGAACCTAGACCTGGCCTAAAAATCACATTATACTTTATTATAGATGACCTATGCTTTGACAAATTTATTTTTTTCACTTGGTTTCAACTTGCTACCTTATTTCCTTAGGTATAGCTGCTTCTTTATCCAAATATCTGAAAACATGCCAAATGACTCAGATAAAAATTTTCATTTAAGGTCATTTTAATTACAGCAGCAATAACAGATGTATATATGTTCATTAATAAAAGTATAATTTGTAGTTGTGTCCCTCTGAAAGTTAACCAGAAAAGTATAGATTATATTAAAACATGTAAAGAAACATTGCTCTCTAAGTCACATGCTCTATTATTAAAATGTCATCCCTTATGAATTTCATAAATAGCATACCCAGGAACAGAGTAACAATTTTAAAAAGTCTGGAGGGGATTCCATAACAACATTTAAATGCATCACTACTCAAACAATTTGATTGGATTATAAAATATTTAAAAATGCAGCTGTAGTTGCAGTGTTTACTGTTGATTATTTTTATTTCAAGATCTTCATACGCAAAAATGGTACAAATTTACAGAAGTATTTATATTGCACTGAAAAATAACTGCAGTATAAAATAAACTGTATGTAATATGTGTTCAAATGAAAAGGGCAGAATTAGAAATAGCAAAATACAATCATAATTCTTTAGAAGTTCTATCTCCAAATAGGAATAGTCAGTGCAGAACCAAAAAGACCAAATACATGTTCCACTTGAAAATGATATTAACCAAGCAAAATACATTAATGTCAATTCTAGTTATTATGAATCTTTACAGTGACTCACCACACATGATTCTACAGAAATCTAAAAACACATTACAAATATGAAAGCATTTATAACCTAACAACTATAAAGTAATAATCCTATTATTTGGTTTCTGAAGATCAGGCCCAGGATTACCTACAGTGAATTTAGCTTTAGAGTGGCAAGTTTTACCCTAGCTGGTTTGGCTCAGTGGATAGAGCATGGGCCTGTGGACTGAAGGGCCCAGGATTATATTCTGCTCAAGGGCTCATGCTCAGGTTGTGGGCTCAATCCCCAGTAGTGGGGTGTGCAGGAGGCAGCCCATCAATGATTCTCTCATCATTGATTTTTCTATCTTTCCCTCTCCCTTCCTCTCTGAAATAAATAAAAATATGTGTTTAAAAAAAAAAGTGTCGCCCTAACTGGTTTGGCTCAGTGGATAGAGCATCAACCTACAGACTGAAGGGTCCCAGGTTCGATTCCGGTCAAAGGCATGTACCTTGGTTGCAGACACATCACTAGTGGGGGGTGTGCAGGAGGTAGCTGATCGATGTTTCTCTCTCATCGATGTTTCTCTCTATCTCTCTCCCTTCCTCTCTGTAAAAAAATCAATAAAATATATTTTTTTAAAAAGTGGCAAGTTTCATCAGCATATACTATCATTATATATTTAAAGAAACCCAGTGACTAAACTAAAAAAATAAAAGCAACAAGAAATATATACATATGTGCTCAGTAAGATGGTATAATTATATGAAAAAAAGAATGCAGCTGAAAAGATTTTCACTTTACCCAACTTCACTTCCTTTCCAAGACAGAAATTGAGACAATGATGAGCAAATATCCTGATGAACAAAAGTAAATGCCAGTGTCTGACTAAAACTTTCCCATATAGTCATTTGTGATAAGCTCTACTTGTCATAAGAAGCTAAAACTGCATTGATGACTCATACCACGAACAAGATGACCCATTACATAAGGAAATCCCTCCACTCAAAGTTTCAGTCTTAAAATCAACCCCCAGAGAACCATACTCCTGTAAGCAACTGATTTTAACTCCAGGTTAGCCTGCCTATAGACTCTGAATGTTCACTTTATCAAGCCATCCTCCTTAGCCTAATGCTGGTGATGATGATAATAATAATAATAATAATAATAATAATAATAATGCACTTTTTGCATTTATGATATTGTTTAATGGTCAATTTTTTTTAAAGAAAGAAAAACCTCTGTTGTCACTAATCCTATATAATAAAACCCTAATATGCAAATTGACTGAACAGTGGAATGACCAGTCGCTATGACACGTACTGACCACCGGGGCAGATGCTCAACAGGGGGAATGCCGCTCAGCCAGAAGCCAGGCTCACAGCTGGCTAGCCCAGCGGTGGTGGCGGGAGCCTCTCCCACCTCCATGGCATCGCTAAGGCCCGCTCCCCTAAGCCGGCAGTCGGACATCCCCTGAGGGGTACCAGACTGCAAGAGGGCACAGGCCTAGTTGAGGAACTCTCCTCATGCACTGGGCCTCTTAATTTGACAAATAAGGGAACTGACTCCTGGCAAATTATCTTGCCCAAGGAGACACAGCTTATATGTGAGGACGCTTAAACTATGTGTTTTATTGAATCTGCGTGGGATAGAGGTATTTGCCAAAGTGGGGAGTGACTCTTTGTCTCTGAATTTGAATAGATGCAAGTTCAAATCCTAGTGCTATCCCTTGGGGAAGTCATTTGAATTCTCTGAGCCTCTTTTCTCATTTTGAAATAAAGATCAGGGTAGTACCTACTTCATAAGGCAAGGAATCAAATGGACAACTGTATGTAAAGCATTGTTTTAGGAATCTAAATATGTGAGAAGATGAAAAAAACAGACAATGTTGGTTTTGAAATGTAGACTCTCCAGAGCACATTTGACTAGTTTGCAAAATTTTACTTATATTAGGGATATAACTATTATCTACTAAAATTAAGTCAAGTTCATTTATGCCTTAGTATTGATTAACAATCCAGCTACTTAGAGAGATGAGATAAAGAAAATACCAACAACATGGCAAAGAATTGGTTGAAATATAACGATATATAGAGAAAAGAGAAAGGCAAAGAGGTGCTAGTACAGGTCCCACTTCCTCTTTCACTTGATCAGCTGCTACTTTCTGGTCTCTAATTCCTCCTTTTCTGCTTTTATAATGATTATTTGTAGTATAAATGGAAGTAGCTCAGGCTATGACTTTAGATAACTCAAGTTAAAGACCAGTTGTTCATAGGATAGTCTTAATTAATATCACTGATTTTTAATATCGTTATCTGCAAAACAAAGATAATACGTTCCTGTGTGCATCGTCAGACATGTAAGAATAATTTATTATATATGTGTCTGTATGTGTGCATTTTATTATCTAAAACTGGGCATTCTAGATGCATTTAACTGGATTCTTGCCTTGAACCTGTTCATACTGAAATTTTCAGAACCTTGGAACATTTAATTTTGAATAATGATATCTAGGTATTTCAAACTACTCCAGGTTTGCATACTGAATTTCTTCACATTATTTTCACATTATCTTTGGAAAAATGGGATTTTGATATAGCTTTACTTTAATGACTAGGAAAAGAAATGGTTTTTAATGTTTTGGAGGTACAAGTACACCCTTTATGTTTTTATATGCAATTCTAAAATACAGAGATCTCACATATGATAAACAACATTTCTCTATAAATAGTGAGACTAACTCATGAGTCACACATGAATAATAACCAGACTTTGCAGCTGCCCTGTATATTCATGTTGTAGAAGATATAGGTAGGCAAATATAATCTGGTAAGGTTGGTAATTTCAGAGGTGAATGTAGACTTTGAGCTCTATTAACTGAAGTTGAAAATTAGACCACCAGCTTTCAACTACCCAGAAGTAATTAATTCCAGCATGTGAAACTTAATTAAGGAAAAACAAAATACATCACAAATTGTCGAAAAGTAAAGCCACCAACTGATGACACAGGACTATTTAAATATATTAAAGAAATGGTGCAGTATGTTAAGCATGTAATTCCGCCAAAATTCTCCCAGCTTTATTTTGTCTTCCTTCCCATTTCCTTGGCTCTCAAAAATTCGTTCTCAGTTCTTTGGCAAAAGAAACTGGAAGAGACCAGAAGGAGGAGAGGGGGAGTGGACAGCTCATGCTAATGCCATTCTTGATTTCATAATTTTGTTAAAAAATCCTACTTTGTGCATATAAAATATAGTTCATTTCTTATCCTGAGAGTTACCCTGGCATATGGCTCAATTGGAAACATCAAGGTTTTTAGTTCTTTTTTAAATGGCTTGCCTCTTTTCCAGACTTTTCTTCAGATGTATTGTCAATGCCACTTTTAGAGTCTATCACCTGTGTATTGGTAAAATTCTCTTCATTTCTTGGCATAGAAGGTCCTGACCATGATGGTAGGCAGCTAGTGAACGGGATGAGTCTGGGAGTAACTGTGAACACATCCATCTAAGTAGTTTCTTTTTCAGGAATGATTGATCTCAAGTCCTTGGACTCTTTTGTAATGTAAAGGAGGTGTTCCTTAGGCGATAGAAAATACTCTTCTACTTTTTTTCTCTTGAGTTAAATAATTTGAGTTAAACAACCCAAAAGCATCCCTTGAATCTAAGGCCAGATGCTATTTGAAGGTCCATGAGTTCAATCCAATCCCGACTCTTCTTGTTAAAATACAATGCCAACTAACTTACTTGCAAGAACATTCCTGTATACCTAAGGCTTAACAAAATCAATGTTGGGCTGGTGTGGTAACAACATGACTAAAATAGCCAATACCTTAAAACTGAATGTGGACTGAAAGACATAATACCTTGTTATATTACCCATCTTGGATGAAGTGTTTGGTTTCAAAAGTCTGAAAATACTTATCTAATTTTATTCATCATGACTGGTCTGCATTAGTCTATACGAAATATTGGCTAGAGCCAAATGAATGCATAGAATTATTAGGTAATAGTAAATCCTTCACAAAAAGAGAAAAGAAGATAGCCTAAAAGTATGTATCAAACAACAAATATGGAATAAGAAGTAAAGGTAAAAGAAAACTGAAAAAAGCTAAGTAGTTCTTTAAGTTATTTTTTCCTAAATGGGTATAAAATTATAAAATAATAGAAATATTATTCTTTATATGCAATGCTAAAGAAAGTTTTCAAGGATACTTTTATACCAATGACTTTCAACTTCTAGCTGGCTGTAATTTCTGAGGCCTGAGGCAGTTGTCAGTCACTTTTTCAAACTGGAGAATACAGTAATAGTTTCAAGGGTATACCCCTACTTCGTTCCATATGTATATTCTAAATCTAAATACCATTTGTAAACAATATACATAGAACTTCATGTTATAAAGGAATTATAAGTTATAAAAATTCATTTACATTTAGAAACATAGAAATATCTACATCCAGACATTTTGAAGGACTGTGCAAGGTTATATTTTTCCTTAGCAAACTCTTCATCTATTTTTCATTTTTCTTACTTGGCAGTCAGCTAGGAGCTGCAGAGTCACATAATGAAGTTGTCTTTCATTTGAATATAGTTTATTAATGGCAAAATACTAATCCATTAATCAACTTAAAACAAGTCAGTAAATTTTTTAAAAAATTGGCATCTCCTTTAGTAATAGAGATCACGTGCCTCTTAGAAAAAAAGGATCCATTATCTCCATGGGTTTCTCAGCTGAAGTTAAAAATCTAAAAATGATTTTCATTCATTTCTCATTAATATGCAAAAATATTCAAATTAGATAGTAATTAACTATCTACTCAGTAGAAAACCTTTTCATGTTAATTTATGATAAACTCAGTTGCTGCTTTGATTGAGATTGATTTTTGTTATTGAGATCTATCCTGAATACAAAAAAGCACCTGAAAAAATATTTTTAAACACCTAACATTGCTCAGCTAATTACATGGTAGCCATGCTCACAGACTGTTCCAAAGAGAGGCTTACGGCACCAAGACAAGCGCTGAAGAAGCCGTGCAAACACTCTTCCGTGTGCTTATTGTAGCTCATCCTAAAGCAGTGTCTTTGGATGCCTCAGTAGCTGATTCATATCGTTTTGGGGTTTATCATTGTTTAATTCAGCCACCAATACACTTTACATGTGACTGCCTGGATAATATAGACTTTCAATAAGTAAAGAACTATGAAGAAAAAAAACGATGGACATTTTTACATATTCTTGGGCTCAATTGACTTCACAGGTTACTTTGCTCCATGGATTCAGTATGATTTGTAAATAGACTTCAGTTTTACTTTCTGCAGAGGAGAAACTGACCTCTGTAGTAGATGACAAAAGGGTGATTATCAGGCCAGTGGAAGTCATTTTCATTCCCAACAACAAAAGCTGGAGTTGAGTATCAGTGAGCATAGGGTATGCGCCTGAATCTAAACACTGAAGACTGCTATTCAAACATTGCTCCCTGGGAGCAACAGAACCATGGGGACACAGTTAGTGACCTTCTATTAGCACTTTTAAAAAGTATACAAAGGAAAACACCTACTACTTTCAGTGCCTATTTGGTTGCAGAGATCATCTATGGGTGAGAATTCCTGTGGCAACAGATGAAAAGGAAACTCTAACTCCGGCTGGGCATAGATGGCTGCCTCCACCATCCACTTAAAAGCACATTACTGTGGCATCACAATAGCACACATTACATTTTGGCAAGCGTTTCACCTTGGGTTTATATTTACGTGCAGTAAGATGTCAGACATTATTTCAGTGGCTCCTCTGCCAAGTATGCTGGGCAGATATGATACTCATTTTCTAGATAAAGAACATGAAGCTTGAGCAGCTTCCCTGTCCACAAGTTAATCATTCAGTTAGAGGAGACAGGACTAGGATTGGTGTTTCTTCTACTTTTCCCCCCAGCTGCCCAGCGTTTTTCTTTGTCTCCCAACGATGACCTACATTAACATCATCAGGGGAGACTCTTTGAGATGCCCATCGCCAGGCTCATCTAAGTTGGACTGTGGAAAAAGAATCTAAGTATTTCCGTTTTTAAACTAGCTTCCTGGGTCATTCTTCTGCACGCACACAAAAGACTGTAAATGCACTGCCTATAACTCTGCCTCACTAAACAGTTGCTCTCCCACCCCTGCGAAGTGTGCATTATACCTTCAGGGAGTGGGGCAAATGGGAAGAGGGATACCCTTCTGTGCATCTTCCTGGGGATTTTATGACATAGTGAAATATAGGGCAATTAGTAAAATATCCTGAAAACATTGTTCTGAATCTTTCTAGCAATGTCTGAGAAGGGTAATTATAGAATAATGAGCAAAAGCCTAAACAAAAGGGAGAAAAGGCTGAATTAAAATAAGTTAACACCTTAAGAATGTTTGAAAGGTGCCTTCACAAAAGTGAGTGGTGAAATTACTGAAATTTGGAGCATACTGCTAGTTCCCATAGGGTACAGTAAGTCCCCACTATGGGTAATATGCATGCACATGCTTTCCGATACGATTTTTAAAACAACAGAATTAGCCATAAGCTAAGAGTTGCCATGATTTATGTTTTTATAGTAGCCCCTCCTTTCCATTTCCTGGTCAGCGTTCTGGATGATGGTTCCATTTAGCACACATTCTCCAGTTTGTTTCTTTTGCTTCAAGTCTCTTTTACATTTTCCTGTACTGAACTGCATTTGCCATCTGCTGATCCAATTACTTATACAATCCAAATTCTTTTGAGTCTGATTGTTTTGTTCCTCATTATTTGCTCAGCCTCTAGTTTTAGTATCCTCTGTAAACTCTAAAATCTTGTTTTCAATACCTCATCTGAATTGCTCATATACAATACAACCCAATTAACTCAAACTTTAGAAACCTAAGGCTACTTGTGTCTGAGGGGATTTAGATTAGTTGAGTGGATTTGGATCCTAAGAAAGAACTGACAGTTCACTCATCAAAGGCCAGCTGATCTATCAGGAATTGAGCCATCCTCTTTAAATGAAAAGGAATCGAAAAGAGGAAAGTTACAGATTCTAAAATGATACTATATGTAATAATATCATCGTCATCATCTTTATTTTTGTTACCAATCAATATTACCTCATCAAATGTTTATTAAATTCCATTGTAAAATTATCTATTAAAATAATACATCTAAAATTCTGATGTTGGTACGCTTGAAGCTGTCCCAGAGGCTCCTTACACTATCTTCATATTTTCGGATTCTTTTTTCATTTTGCTTTTCCAGTTGGGTGTTTTTTGCTTCTTCGCATTTCGAATCTTTGACTTGATTCTTGCGCTCCTCTGGTCTGCTGTTGGGTGTCTGTATAATATTCTTTATATCAGTCAGTGTATGCTTAATTTCTAGTTGGTTCTTTATCACAACATCGAGGGTCTCATTAGATTTCTTATAGATCTCATTAAGTTTATTGGCAGTTTCTAGAAACTTATTGAAAGACCTTAAAAGTGTGGTTTTGAGCTCTGTATCCTCCATTTCTGTCATGTTTCTTTGTCTCCGCATTTTTTATGCTTTCTTGGTGCACCCCCTTGTGGTCTTTGTGCGCAGTCTTGTTGTAGTTAAGCCTTGGTTGTTGTAGGTAATACTGGAGGGGATTTGACCTCCAGGCCAACTGGCTATGAGAATCAGCTGTGTCTGCAGTGGGAGAACTTCTGTGCTGGATCTCTAGGGCGGTGCTAATCTAGCCTTTGCCTGAGGCTATCCGGCAATGCCTCTGTGCCGGGCTTGGGCGGGGAGGGTCCCCGGGGATCTACAGGGCGGGCGGAGCAAGCAGTTATCATAATTAAAATGCCAAGAGCAAAAGACAAAGAGAGAATCTTAAGAGCAGCAAGAGAAAGAAACTCAGTTACCTACAAGGGAATACCCATACGTCTGTCAGCTGATTTCCCAACAGAAACTTTGCAGGCCAGAAGGGAATGGCAAGAAATATTTAAAGTGATGAATACCAAGAACCTACAACCAAGATTACTTTATCCAGCAAAGCTATCATTCAGAATTGAAGGTCAGATAAAGAGCTTCACAGATAAGGAAAAGCTAAAGGAGTTCATCACCACCAAACCAGTATTATATGAAATGCTGAAAGGTATCCTTTAAGAAGAGGAAGAAGAAGAAAAAGGTAAAGATACAAATTATGAACAACAAACATGCATCTATCAACAAGTGAATCTAAGAATCAAGTGAATAAATAATCTGGTGATCATAATAGAATCAGGGACATAGAAAGGGAATGGACTGACTATTCTTGGGGGGGGGAAGGGGTGTGGGAGATGCGGGAAGAGACTAGACAAAAATCGTGCATCTATGGATGAGAACAGTGGGTGGGGAGTGAGGGCGGAGGGTGGGGCGGGAACTGGGAGGAGGGGAGTTATGGGGGAAAAAAGAGGAACAAATGTAATAATCTGAACAATAAAGATTTAATTAAAAAAAATAATACATCTATATTAAGATGAGACTGAGGTTATGCCAAAGGGCCAAAATAAAGGTGTTAACTCTCCAGTTTATTCCTCATTTACATTTATTGTGGTAAAATACATTGTTCAACCGGTTCTATCATTTATACTTTATATCTCAGCATAGTTTCTTTTGAATCTTAGATAGGCTGATTTTTCCAGTGTTACCTAGCAAATACTAGTAACGATAAGTTTGGGAACATTAAGTGGCTCAAAACATGTTCACATGTTCAGTTTTCTTCACAAAAAACCTACTAAGCCACTCAATTAGTAAGCAGTTAGAGAAGTGCATTCTTCAGTTGTGTGTGCAAAGCTAAATAATTCAACTTTCACTTATTGCTATCTAAAATGCCCTTTCTCCTCCTCTTGTGAAAGCTTGTCATCTTCTAACATCTAGTTCAAAGGTCACTTCCTTTAAAGAACCCCTCCCTGAGGCAAAACTATGCACTCCTTTATTCCTATTCCCATTTACTTATTAACTTCCACTGTAGTACATGATATATTTTATATTGTTCCTTCCTTAGATTCCCAAGGGGATCATTAAACATTAATTGGATGAATGAATGAGTAAATGAATGAATATGAAACACTCAATTAAACATTTATAAAAATCGAGATGTTAGATATCCAGCTCTGCCTTTAACTATGGGACTTAAGTCTTGCTAAAACCTGTAACATTAACTGGGTTGTTGCTGCCAGCTTTTCTATTCTTTTTATGCCACACCGTACTTCACTGGGCTGTCTCTCCTCACCTGATCACATCTCTAGCTGAAGCATTTGCTCCACCCAGTATGATTCCTGGTGTCTAGTTCTTCCCTCCTCCCAGGTCATTCTGCTGCGATATAATCTATCCATCCTCTTTGGACACACCTTGTTTGCACTTCAACAGCATAGGTAACAGTGGCTTCTGACATAGTATTAGAAGAGTAGCCTAGACCATTCAGGCTAACCTTTTAGTCAGAAAAACAGAAAGTCTCAAATACATAATGGAGATTTCATGCTTTCTTCATACTTCCCAGTCCTGAGGGGTGACAGCTCCTGGTGGCTTGTAACAATCCCATGTGAAATTTAGCAGATGCTATCTCCTATTATTGTTTCTCTCTCCTCAGTGTACACTGACCAACTCAACTAGACTTTAAACTCTTAAATGTTATTCTTCGTCCTTTCCCACACCCTAGCCCACACTGAATTCGCTATAACAGATGTTCAATAAATGTTTACTGGTAAACCATTCACTTAATTTCAACAAATATTTACTGAGATGCTGAACTACATACGTTAGAGAGAAGCCTGAGCATGACACAACCTTTGGACTTCAAGGAACTTTAAGTCAGTTGAAAACTTAAGTACATGGAAGCAAATGTACAAGGTGTTAGGTGACTTAGCAGGAAAGGACCCCTTTGTAATTTTGTAGTTGAAATTGTTCTTTCCAGACAACAGAGCCGCACAGAAGCATCATCGGATTGATGCTGATTGCAACAACAGCCCATTCTTACTTCCCTGAATATTTACTTTTACCATTAATTTTTATGGCTTCTACTTTACTCCAATCTAATAGCGGGAAAAGGCCTCTGTAAGAGTCCTTAGCTTTAATAAAAACATTATCATATGTCCACACCCATTGGGAAAATCTACCCAATCCATGGAGGCAAGATGAGAGATTCATGCATGTAAACCTGAAGATCATAGACCGCTGAGCTCTTTATTTTTATTTTTATTTTTAAAATAGTATTTATCCTTCCTTTTAATTTCCTTATGACTTTGAAAAACTTATGAGCTTTCACTCTCCTTTTGGAGATGGTTCCCTGGTTAGGCTAACTTTCCTCCCTAATAATGATTCATTATTCAAAGACACAGTAAAGTGTGACATGATATTTCAGAACCGTCAGATCATGGGCAAACAGGCAGTTCAAGCTCAGAGAACAAAAGAGAGAGAGGCCTGAAATAGCACTTGAAGTGAGATCTGGAAGAGAAGACAAGAGTAGAGCAAGGAAGAGTTAAGAGAAAGCAAACTAGGTTCTTACAGAGAGTATCTTTGTAGCCAATTCTCTTGGTTTTATTGGCTCATAATCAATATTTTCAGAATCAACTTTGCATCACTTTACCTAAGTCTCCATTTTGTGCCTTTTATCTTGAGGGTTCTTTTTTCCAGATTTTAGTAATTTCATTGAATTTTCCAGGAGTAGGTATAATATTTTTATTTATTTCATTCTTTTTAAAGAAGGTATAATTTTTATTGATTCTCCCTCTGGTCAGTTCTTGGTTTGTAAAGGGCTTCACTTCTACTTTTTCTTCAGTGCTAGTGTTATTTCTATATCATCTGCAGTTGCACTTTCATATAATGAAAACGGACTCATTACTTTCCATATCAGATATATATATATTTTCCATATCAGATGTATATATAATGTTCATGTATCCCAAATAAAAAATGGGCACATGACGCCACAAAAAATATTGTCTTTGGTTTGTAAACTTTTTTCTCAGAATTATATTGTGCTGTAAAAATTAAATAATATTCATTTATATATACAAAGAGATGCCTTCGTTGAAAAATAATAATATTATATGAAAGTAAATGCATATCTTAGCAAAAAAAGTGTATCAGTTACACTGATATTGCATTTTATTTTGTCCTTCATTGACTATCTAATTTGATGGCATATTTTTTTTGTTCTCACATGTTTAAAACTGGGTAACTCAGTAATACTTAATTCCTCTTAAATGTCCATGAACATACCTTGTAAAGGTCAGAATAGTCTATTTAAATTATCAAGAAATAGCTTACTCTTTTACTGGCCATAGATAACATTTTTGTTGTGCAGGCTGGTTAATCAGTGAAGATGCCCAATTGCATTCTTTTTACTTGGCAGCAAGATGTTGAAATTACCTTTCTTTGGTTTTGAAATACTAGTTATTCTCAAAATAGAAATCTTACACTGCGTTTGGGTATCTTTTACTTTCAGAAACATAGTCTATTTAGAAGATTACTGTCAACCCTGAAAAATATTTTCATACAAAATGGAAAAAAATATTTTCCAAAACTTTCCACAGTCTTTCTTCTTCCCTTCCTTTCCTTCCTATGTTACTTTACATACTTTCATTCATGTGTTATTTCCTTAGAAAGAATATTACTAAGTATCTCTGATAGTTACTAGGACTAAAGAAACAGATCAAATTATTTCACAGGAGACAATGAGACAGTATAAAGCTAACTAAACTATTTCACACAGAAATTAAATTTGTATCCTGGGCCTCATCTGTGACCTGCTTTTTAAAAAACTAAATAAAAATTACAAACAAGAAAGTCATTGGTAACATTTTGTATAACTTACTGTATAGATCTTAGAAAGATACACAACCATGGCATCTGGATCTAAATACCTCCTGAAACCAAGTACTGATTCCAATTCCCTATAATAATGACTCTTAAGGTACAAATTAAGATGTAATACAAAACTTCAGTTAACTACAGCAACTTTAAACTCCATTGTAAGAAAGGTGGCCATTGAAATGCTACAAAGCTATGGTTAATCCTGTCAATCATAAAAGATATGACCTCACTAAAAAATCAGGTGATTGTATTAAATGAATTTGTGACCTCAAATAGAGTGTGGTCCCAAATTTCAATGTTGCGATTCTACAGTCTGTTCTATGCTTCTATGTCTCTGGGTCTCAGAGGGAAGGTGGGGGAGGGTGGGTGGTGGGAAGAGAACAACCAAAGAATCTGTATGCATATATGCATAACCCATGGACACAGACAATAGGATGGTGAAGGCCTGGGGCAGGAGCCGGGGGGCTGGGTGGACTAGAAGGGGTCAATGGGGAAATAAAGGAGACATATGTAATACTTTCAACAATAAAGATGTTTAAAAATAAAATAAAATGCAAAAAAAATCAATGTTGAAAAACATATAAAGAGTGACATAACTTTTGCACTGATGATGACATTTTTTTAAACATATCATATGATATGGGGTGCAGGATGGCTGACCTGGACACACTTGTCTTTTAATTTGACCTACTAGTAGTGCTTGTAAGTGAATTAATAAAAAACACTCTTGCTTTAGAAACATGTGTATCATATTGAGAAAGGAAAAGGAATACTGAATCTGGTCCTTTTTATACATTATAAAGGTATTTCTCAAACCACGTTTCTGACACATTTGTCTATATTGATTACATGCCGTTAGACTGACATTGTCTGACCTGTCTAAATCCATCAATTGCTAAGCTGTTGATGCCTGATTCCCTAAATATGAGTATTATTCATAAGCTTTTTATTAAAGAGATCAATAATTATGTGCATATTAAATTTGCATTGCTGCGTTGTTAACGGTGCCCTTTAGCCGGCCACTGATAACATTCTTCGGCTTAAGCTGCCATAGATGATAAACATTTCATTAACAACCCTTAGAATGTACACACAGGATACCATATCCCCAAGAGTGTACATGGGAATTATAAGGAGCCTATTTAGTGTTAGGGTAAGTACATATTCCTTATAATTTTCATTGTATTTTCATTCTGGGTGCCCCAAATGCTCCCATTAAATATGTTTTGCCCACTTAAAAACTGCTTTGTGGGGATGGCATGTCTTAATTGTTCCCAAGACAATGCATAATGCACTGCTGTGATGGGACTTCAGTTAAACTAATAGGCAAGCAAGTTGCTGCTTGGTTTCAGCAGATTTTAAAGCGCTAATGAAATACATTGCACTTGAGAAAAAAACACAAAATCTTGTTATCAGGAGGGAAATATTCCAGAAGAACCTTTCTGTCTTTTAGTTTTTACAAATAAAAATAGGTAACAAATGCATTTTACTGGGTCATTATAAGGCTTCTATTGTCTTCTATACCTAATATACTTTAGGTCCAAGAACAGAGAAATATTGGTGCCAAATTTTCCAACGCAACTCATTTGTGCATAAAAATTATGCAGAAGAAGGCAAAATCGGCTAGTTGCCCTTACAAATCAGGCAGTTGTGCATGTAAAACAGGTAATGGCATATTTTGCACCAGCAATTACCTTTCTTGCACCTGTGAGTGCCTGTTTTGCATATGTAAGTAGGTCCCTGTTTGTTGCATTTAAAGCTGCCACCTCAGCTTCTTTAGGTAAATTTTATGTTTTCACTAAATGTCACTCCAAAACAAAAAACCCGGGGGGGGGGGGGGGCGGGAGGTGGCATTTCTAAGGTGGGTTTATGTGTTTGTGTGCACGTGTGTGCCTGTATGTGTATTTTTTAAATAACTGTAAAATTGATGCTAACTTCATTTGATTTTAAGTACTGTACCTTGCAGGGCCGTGTTCAGTGATATAAAATATTTCATTTTGGTTTTATGACATAAATGACTAAATGTCCTGCTGCTGAGATGTATCAATCAAATCAAAGGTCCAAATTTAATATTATCCAGGTGCCAGGATGAGAGGGAAAATGATACTTCAGTTCACAGTCAACCGACACAGAATGTCTTCACAGTCAATAACATGTGCCTCTCGCAGAGCCATTACTTCGGGGTTCATAAAGTGGGATGCTGCACTTCTGACAATTCGGTAGGTTTCCCCCCATATATATATATTTGTTATTGCATGAAAAAGAGAAAATATCAAATTCATTTTAAATAGCCATCATAAGCAATTAAAATCCACAGTGTTTCAAGGACAGTTCACAGCTTTTTGATACACCAAAGCAAACCCCGAATCCATTTTTATAATCCCACTGCATCTAGTAGCTAGTCATTCTGAAGCTATCAAACTGAATGCTTGAATACGTCTTATTGACCTATTTTTTATCATTAAATCTCCAAGAGGGGTACAGACATGATCAATACAGCAGATGACACCACTGGGCACAGGTCTAGGAAGCAAAATTTTAAGCAAGACTATCTAATAAGACTTCATTACTTTCCAACATTATGGCAGATAGCATACTCTATTTGTCAATCTTCACACCAGCCAACTGCATTAGGAAAGTTTATGGTCATGAGTACAAATTTTACTTTATTTTATGTTTTTGTTGATTTTAGAGAGATAGGAAGGGAGAGAAAGAGAAACATGGATTTGTCATTCCACTTAATTATGCATTCATTGGTTGATTCTTATATATGCCCTGACCGGGGATTGAACCTGCAACCGTGGTGTATCCGAATGACACTCTAACCAGCTGAGCTACTTTGGGCCTGAGTGCAGATTTTAGATGTAGGAGTGAGAAGATCTGTTTCAGAATCAACAAAGGGAGAATCTTGTTTTTCTCTTGGGGTTCTAGAAAGAGCCCCTAGAAGTTGTGACATAATTATCCAATGATCACAGAACTTCTGGCTCTTCCTTAAGGACAAACTTTCCCACAGATACATTGTCATTTATTAAATGTGACAAGGGACAGTCTGTAATACCGTGATTGAGAACCTGGCTACTTAAAGGTCAAAGGCATGATGAGCCTGAGGCCACCAGACAACAAAAAGGAAGGAAAGAAAGGTGTGGAGTCTTTTCTCTCCCCAAACTGTCTTTTGGCCAAGAGAAAAGGGCTAGGTATAGTTTGTACTAGAGGTGAAAGAAATACTGATCTTCTACAGTAAACTCTTTCTGTAAAGGATCAGAGAGTAAACAGTTTAGACTTTGTGGGCCATATGGTGTTGTTGCAATAGTTCAACTCTACCATTGTAGCAAAAAGCAGCCGTAGACAATATGGAAATGAAATGGGGTGGCTATGTTCAATAAAATTTTATTTACAAAACAGGCAGTGGGCCAGATTTAACTTGTGGCCTATAGGTTTGCTGACACCTGCTGTAAGTTAAAAAAAAAAAAATTGAAATGGTTATAGTTTTAAACAAAACCCGCATCTATATAAAGGTAACAGATAATGTTAGCCATTAATTATGTCAACATTCCCATCTTCCTTCTAATGACATCCATCTCCTGGAGATGTTTATAGCTACAGTCATTTGTAGGGTCACTAATTCCAGGTTTCTTTTTCTTTCCTAATCAACATTATATATATCCTTTATCCCAGTTGTTAACACTAGATAAACAATGATTACTTTTGTGTATGCGTTTAGGAGTGGTAGGTATCATATAATTAAGCACAGCACTTTAGCTAGGTCTGGACAAAGAATAAAAGAACAAAGAAACTCATGAAAGTTCTTAGGGGTATTTGTATAGAAACGTATTTGAAAAAGAAAGGGAAAACACGAATTCATTATTTCATGCATTCAATGAATAAATGAAACAGCAAAGAAGTCACCTCTTCCCTGTTTCTTTTTTCCAAAGATGAAGGAGGAGATATAAGAAAAGGAGAAGAGAGCTAACAATGCCTATCACATACTAGGCCCTGTGCTAAGTGTTTTTCACTCCCTTATTCTAGCAAATTTATTTGTGACTGGGGCTCTGTTAATTACACCAGTTAACAACACATGAGAAAGCTGAGGTTTAGCAAAACTTCAGTAACTTGCTCAAGGTCACCCAAGTAAGAAGTGACAGCAGAAATCCTCTGGAAATGCTTGATCAGTATTTACATGAAAAAGTGTTTCTTCATAGTATAACATGGATTCAACCAATTCATGTATCAAATTTGAAAACCAAGACATATCAAGTAAAGCAATAAAATACTCATAATTTCTAATTTGAAAAAAAATATTGTATGAAGTTTACTGTAATTTCCCTTGGATACTCTTTCTATCCTGGATTATAAACAAACCCAGATTATAAGTATGCCTGTGCCTTGTCAAATTTCCTGCTTCAAGATTTCCCATTCAGCCCAGCCAGCAAGGCTCAATGGTTGAGCATCAATCTATGAACTCAGAAGATCACCATTCCATTCCTGGTCCGAGCACATGCAAGTTTTGGGCTTGATCCCCAGTGGGAGGCAGACAGGAGGCAGCCAATCAGTGATTCTCTCTCATCATTGACAGCTCACGCTCTCTCTCTCTCTCTCCCCCTCTCTCCCTCTCTCTCCCCTCCCTCCCTCCCTCTCTCCTTCCCTCCTTCCCTTCCTCTCTGAAATCAATAAAATAAAATAAAAACATTTCCCAGTCAGAGCTCCATTGGTTGCCCCTTTTCAGACTCCCCTGACTGTGACCTCTTGTCTAGATTGGAACCTATAAACTGTCATCATATCTACAAGTATATGATCTGGTACATAATAGCCCCTTTTCTGGAAAAATATATTTGTATATATATTTATAGTATGTATAAAAAATAACCCAACATAATTACTCTGTCCTGCCAGTCAATTCTGTTCATAGTACCTATAATATATGCTGAGTACAATATTTCAAATTCTGCTCATCTTATTCACCCTACTTGAAATTTCTCTCCTTTATCCTAGTCCTCGTCATGGATTCAAATCAATGATTGGAAACAATAAATGGCTCTTTAAGCTTCTGCTAAAAATTGGCACCATCATTTCTACTTAGACTTCTTTGTTTACAGCTAGTGGCATGGGCAGGGTTGCATACGCCTCTGGAAGGGAGCACTGCAAGCCCCACAGCAATGGGCAGAAACGTCTGTCCTCTCACAGGGAAAGAGAGAACAAATATTTGAGAACAATAAAAAGACCTCTCAGAGCAAAACAATTTCAGGTGGGAAATGTGGGAGCACATGGAAAATTGGTGAATTTTGTTGTTACAATCCACACTTCTTATCACTCAGTATCCATTTCTTCCTTCTTCCTACTCATAGAATACATTCAGTGCCTCCCCAAGGGAGATGTTACAAAGACCCATGAAGTCATTCCATCCAACTTAAAAGTCCAGGATTCTCTATCTTGTCCAGATGTAGTTTCTCTTTCTCTAGAGGCCTATGCACTAAAAGGAAAAAACAACATAAAAACACTTTTATCATCTAAGGCTTAGACCCACCATCCCACCACCACACAGGAGAGCAGGAACAGTAACAAGACAGATAAATAATTAAAAATGGAAGAATAGTATTTTATTTTGCTAGGGCTACCATCACAAAATGCCTCATACTAGGAGGTTTAAAGTAGAGAAATTAATTTTCTCACAGTTCTGGAGACTAGTTCACGATCAAGGTGTCAGCAATTTGGTTTCTTCTGAGGCCTCTTTCCTTGGCTTTTATTCAACCACCTTCTTGCTGTCCTTACATGGCTTTTACACTAGGTGTCTATATCCCTATTGTTTGTGTCCAGATTTCCTCCTCTTATAAAGGCAGATTGGATAAGGGCCCATGCTAGCAGCCTCAATCTAAATTAATCACCTCTTTAAAGTTCCTGTGTTTAAATCCAGTCACCTTCTGGAGTTCTGGGAGTTAGTGCTTCAATACTAGTATATGCATTGGTGGAGTACATAATTCAGCCCATAGCAAATGGGAAGCACATAGCAGTCACTAGTCTAAAGACCTTCTACCCTAGGCGGGGGAAGTTTCTTTGATTAGACCCTCATTCTACTCTGGAAGAAAATTCCTTACCCATTGTTCTTTGTGGCCCCCATGGCCAACTGCAGAAGGTTTTTCCTTTTTATTTTTATCATCGTCTTTGTCTATATCTTTGATAGTCATAAGGGAAGAGGCCCTCCTCAGTAGCAGTTTTCAAGCCTACCTCTGGCTTCTGGAAGATATGGGCCCAAAGGTTGTTTTAAATGTAAAACAGTCAAAGGCTTTTAAAACCTGAGGTAAAGATTTTATGGGCAATTTATGTCCCTTAAAAACTTACTAGACGTGTAATCTTTTTGATCCAGTAATATGTGCCTGCCAGTTTCACACTAAAACTTTCGTGATACCATTCTCAGGTGTACTTTTTTTCCTAACTTTGTAATCTCTTCAGCGTCCACTTTCTCTTCCTTCCTCCCATTTTTCTCTATCTCTGCGGTAAACAGAATTGTGAGATGATCCCCAAAATTACTATCCCTGCTGTCCATGTCCTGGATAATATCTTCCCCTTAGTGTGAGTGAGAAATCTGAATGTGTGGGGTCTAACTTCTAAAATTAAGTTATATGGTAAAGGAACTTTATAGATGCAATTATAGTCCCTAATAAATTGACTTTAAGTTAATAAAAATTAGATTATCTTGGGTGAGCCTGACCTAATTAGTTGAGTCTTCAAAAGCAAGTTCACAAGTCAGACACTTGAAGCAGCAGAGACTGCCTCTCTCTTGCTTGCCCAGAAGAAGTAAATTTCCATGAGTTCTACAGATGCAAGGAAATGAATTCTACCAATACTGAGTGAGCTTGAAAGAGAACCCCAACACCAGATGAGGCCAAGGCCCAGCTGACACCTCGGTTGCAGTTTTGTGAGACACCAAGCAAAGGACCCAGCTAAGCCATGTCCAGATTCCTGACCCATGGAAAATATGAGACAAATAAATGCATATTTTGGGTCTTCAACAGCTTTACTAAGATACACTTTACATATCATACAATTCTGAATGTCGTTTTTAGCCAATAAATCTGCGGTAATTTGTTACACAGCAGCAGAAAACTAATACATCTGCTTTCTAAAACAATGACAGCTATTTTAAGGCTTTTATAACTAAACTAGAGGCCTGGTGCACAAAAATTTGTGCACTCTGGGGGGGTCCCTTAGCCCAGCCTATGCCCTTTTGCAGTCTGGGACCCCTCGGAGGATGTCCACCTGCTGGCTTAGGCCCGCTCCCTGGGGGATTGGGCCCAAGCTGGCAGTTAGACATCCCTCTGGCAGCCTGGCAGCCCTCAGGGGATGTCCACTTACCAACAGGGAGCAGACCTAAGATGCAGTCGGACATCCTTAGTGCTGCTGAGGAGGCAGGAGAGGCTCCTGCCATCACCGCTGTGCTGGCAGACATCAGCCTTGTTTGTGGCTGAGCAGAGCTCCCACTATGGGAGCGCACTGACCACCAGGGGGCAGCTCCTGCATTGAGCGTCTGCCCCCTGGTGGTCAGTGTGTGTCATAGTGACCAGTCATTCCCAGTCGTTCTGCTGTTAAGGTCAGTTTGCATATTACCCTTTTACTATATAGGATAGAGGCCTGGTGCACGGGTGGGGGCCGGCTGGTTTGCCCTGAAGGGTGTCCCGGATCAGGGTGGGGGTCCCACTGGGGTGCCTGGCCAGCCTGGGTGAGGGGCTGATGGCTGTTTGCAGCTGGTCACATCCCCTTCAAGTGGGGGTCCCCACTGGGGTGCCTGGCCAGCCTTGGTGAGGGGCTGAGGGCTGTTTGCAGGCTGGTCAAGCCCCCCCCCCCCCCAGTGGGGACCCTCACCCCATGGAGGTTTGGCCAGCCTGGGTGAGGGGCTGATGGCTGTTTTCAGGCTGGCCATACCCCCTTTAGGGTGGGGGGTCCCCACTGGGGTGCCTGGCCAGTCTTGGTGAGGGGCTGAGGGCCATTTTCAGGCTGGCCAAGCCCCCTGGTGATGGAAGCTCCCAGTGTCTCCTTTTTTTCTTTTTTCTTTTTAAATTCTGGGATTTATTTACCTTCTATTATTGAAACTTTGTAGCCTTGAGTGGAGCTCAGAGCCAGCCAGGGTGGGTGGGAAGCTTGGCTTCCTCCATCGCCAGAGGCAACCCAAGCCTCCTTCTCGCTCCAGCTCCATGGCTGCCGGCCACCATTTTGGTTGGGTTAATTTGCATATAGTCACTCTGATTGGCTGGTGGGTGTGGCTTAAGGCATAGTGAAGGTACGGTCAATTTGCATGTTTGTCTTTTTATTAGTGTAGACTAGAGGCCTGGTACATGAAATTCGTGCATGGAGGGGCGGGTGTCCCCACAGTCTGGCCAGCACTCTCTCACAATTCGGGACTGCTGCCTCCTAACCGCTGGCCTGCCTGCCTGCCTGATTGCCTCTCATCACTCACCTGCCTACCTGATCCACCCTAACCACTCTTCCTGCCTGCCTGATTGCCCCTAATTGCCTCTGCCTGCCTGCCTGATCACCCCTAACCACTCGCCTGCCTGCCTGATCACCCCTAACTGCCTCTGCCTCGGACCCTGCCACCGTGGCTTCATCCAGAATGACGTCTGGAAGGTCGTTCGGTTGTCCAGTCTAATTAGCGTATTATGCTTTTATTATTATAGATGGGAAGGCTCAAAATTATTTTGATTTTTTGACCCTAGTCATTTAATCTACCTGGTAACTTTTATTAGATGTTTGATCCTCAAGGCCTTTGTTAGTACTCATATAATTTCCAACCCTACTAAACCCATATTTCTAAACTCTATATTTCTTGTCATTCTGCTACAAATCAGACAATTTTTCTGACCTAATATAATTCTTATACTAACTCACCATGTACAGTCTGAGATGTACTATAGATGTTTTCTAATACCTTGACCTAGAGTTTCCAGCTTGGAGCACACTAGCATAGTCATTTTCTAATTACTTCTAATGACACTTTTCTCAAATAATTTGTCACTGTAGAACAAGGGTCCCCCCCCCTTTTTTTCTGGCAGCCACTAATATCTGTTTCCTTATTGTCTATCTCTCAAACAATGCATTTCCCCACTTCTGCTACCAATCTCTGAATCGGCCATGATAGGCTAGACCAGTGGTCGGCAAACTCATTAGTCAACAGAGCCAAATATCAACAGTACAACGATTGAAATTTCTTTTGAGAGCCAAACTTTTTAAACTTAAACTATGTAGATAGGTACATTGTTATTAACTTAATTAGGGTACTCCTAAGGCTTAGGAAGAGCCACACTCAAGGGGCCAAAGAGCCACATGTGGCTCGCAAGCCACAGTTTGCCAACCACAAGGCTAAACTAAATCCAAAATCTCCAAGGCTTAATACATAAAAAGGTTTTATTTTTGTTTTTGTCCATTTAAAATCCAATATAGGTTGCACAACTCTCTTCTATATTGTAGCTTCAGCATCTAGAACTCATGGGCATTGGGGTCACCACAGTAGAGGAGGATATGAAAGAGGCCCTTGGCTCCTAACTGTCTTGACCTGGAAGTGACCCATTACACACTTACTCATGTCCCATTCAGCGGTTCTCAACCTGTGGGCGCGACCCCTTTGGGGATGAATGACCCTTTCACAGGGGTCGCCTGAGACCATCGGAAAACACATATATAATTACGTATTGTTTTTGTGATTAATCACTATGCTTTAATTATGTTCAATTTGTAACAATGAAATTGGGGGTCACCACAACATGAGGAACTGTATTAAAGGGTCACGGCATTAGGAAGGTTGAGAACCACTGAGTTAGATTAATCTTATAGCCCCAATCTAAATGAAAGAAAAACAGGGAAGTAAGATAGCAATTGGAATATTTGGTGATCACAGTCTCTGCCATAGGTAGGCTTAAATTCATGTTCTACATACTTTCTAGTTAATCATTCTCATCATTGATTTCATATAAGAATTAGGGAGAGAAATCAAGGGTTTTAGGAAAAAGAATCAAGAAGCAAGCAGAGCAGAACCAACATATAAACAGGAGAAAAGGAGAAAACCTAAGGAAAGAGGGGAAAACAAGAAAAAATATAGGATCAGCTTTTCTGTATTTTGTTAGAGCCCTTCTGAGGCAAATTTGTTTCCTTCAGGAATTCAACATCTCCCTGTCTCCCAATAAGTCCTTGTAGTGACCTGGTTTCCCTCCATGTGCTGACGTATTTTTGAAAAATTCAAAGCATGCCTCACTTGAGCACAGTGGTGCAAGGTTAATTTGATGTACAGTATAAAGTTTTATAGTTTCACCTAAGTGTACAGCTACACTGTGAGGTTTGAGATTGCATGCCACAGCTGTACAACAGCATTTAGAAGATAATATAAATAACTGCTACAGAGTTCTTTTTAGCACAGTTATGATGAGTATCAACATTGAACTTTCAGCAAATCACAGTGGCTTTACATTAGACATTTCTCTTTGTGTAATACTAATTGGGACTCTCTTTCTGAGAGTGTGGCTCACTTTACCAGGTTCTGATTGGATCAGAAACAATCTGGAGGAACAAGTGATAAAATTTTAATTAAATATCCTATTATAGATAGACATTAAACAATTGAATATAAGTATTTGAATATTTACACACCAACTATTTTGCTGACTTTTTTATTCTCCATTTGTCATTGTACAAAGTCTAAATGCAATTGCTGCAGAGACTATAAATATGTTATTATATTGAATGACAACTTGCTTTGGCAGAAAAGATCATTGTCCTGGAATTCAGGATCACAAGGTTCTAATTGCAGAACTGTCATTAATTGTTGTATCAACTCTAGCATGTCAGTTCATTCTCTGTGTCCTGACTTTTCTCATCATTCAGTTTAAAATATCAGTGGCTCTCACCCTAGCAGGTTTGGCTCAGTGGATAGAGCATTGGCCTGTGTAACGAAGGGTCCTGGGTTCAGTTCTAATCAAGGGCACATGCTTGGGTTGCAGGCTTGATCCCCAGTAGGGGGCATTCAGGAGGCAGCCTATCAGTGATTCTCTCTCATCATTAATATTTCTATCTCTTTCTCCCTCTCCCTTTCTTTCTGAAATCAATAGAAATATATTTTTTAAAAAATATCAGTGGCTCTCAAGCTTTCTCACATGGGTTTAAGAGTGTGTTTCTATGGTAGACCAAATGGGCTCCTAAAGATATCTATGCCCTAATTCCTGTGACCTATAAATATGTTACTTACATGAATAAAGGGCTTCACGTATGTAATGAAGGTGAGGGACCTTAAGATAGGGTGAGTATCCTACATTATCCAGGTGGGTCAAATCCATCATAGGAGCCTTTACAAGCTCTTGGAAGTTTCTCCAGCTAGAGAAGAAAGAGACAGGTGAGATATAGCAGAAGGGGAAGTCAGAAAGATTCCAACTGTGAGGAGGATTTGACTCACCTTTGCTGGAGGGGGTCAGGGGCTCCTGGAAAAGCATGAGAAGGAATGAAGATAGCCTGTAGAAGCAAAGACTAGCCCTTGACTGGAATTCTGCAAGGAAAAGAGAACTCCAGTTCTGCAATTGAAAATAAGTGAATTCCACCAACCATCTGAATGAGCTTGAAAGAAGATTCTTCCCAGTGCCCCCTGATAAGAGCCCAGCCACCCAACACCTTGATTATGACTTTTCACTGGCATTAACAGTCAAGTCCTATCCTTCTAGATTATTCTAATAATTGGGCCGCAAATTATATTATTCTCCTGACATTTTTGTAGACTTTACTTTTTCTTTCTCTTCAGAAGTTTCTCCACATTTGGTATATTTTCTTGTCCTATTAAACTAGACCTATAAATCAACATTGATGAGCATCTTGTTACTCTCTCCTTAAGGATATATTCCCAGAAAAATTCTGACTCGTCACCAACTCATAATCCCAGTGTCCAAGGGTATATTCACATAAAGTTATAGGTGTTAAGTTCCCATAAATAGATTTAATGCAATGTAATTTCTATAGTAGGTCCAGAAATAACGTTGTTTTGTTTAATGTCCTTTCATTGTAACGTTGATGAGAAAAAAATCTATTCTTGACTGGACCACTTCTCCCCACCATCTGCATGGGTTTCCTCTGGGCCCTCTGGTTTCCTCCCACATCCCAAAGGTTTGCATGTTTCTCAAATTGTGTCTGAATTGTCCCAGTTTGAGTGAGTGTGGGTGTGAGTGTGCCCTGCAATGGAAGGGCATCCTGTTCAGAGTGGGTTCCCACTTTGTCCCTTGAATTGCTGTGATGGGCTCCGGCCACCTATGACCCTGAACTGGAATAAGTGGTTTGGGAAATAATGATCTTACTTGTTTTTATTATTTTTTTCTGAAATGTATGTATAGCTCACATTTACTTTAATACTTAATATTAGAAGTGTTTCGGGGTTTTCATGTAGAACTTTGGTGATGTTTTTTGTGACCAGAAATATGCTGTGGGAACTTAAATCTTGTTTATATCAATTAGCCTATGATAAATTGGTTTTGTTATACTCATTTCACTTAAAGTCACAGTTTCCAAGAACCTGTTCACAATGTTAAGTGGGATCTTACTATAAAAGGATATTCTGTATTCAAAGCCACATACTCAAACTTTTTTTAATTCACCAAATTGACTTCATCTAACTTAATCCCATTAGTTCTCTGTCACATCTCTGATGGGAAATTACTATGTAATTGAAGATCTGGTCCTACAAAAATCTCCTTTTCACTATATAGTATTTTTGATCAACACTTCTTTCTGTCCTCATTAACTGGTGTCATATTTATTTGTTCAACCACATCAGTGTATATTATGTGCATAAACTTTAAAAATTTTTTAATGACTTTATTTTAAAATTGAGGTATTACATACAGTATAGCACACATACCTTAAGTATATAGTTTGAAGACTCTTTATACTTGTATACATGCACCAATGCGGCCATCACCTAGATCAAGACATAAAACATATCCAGCATCTCAGAAAGCTATAGCCCTTGCCAGTCAGTATTCCCACTGTTCTAACTAGAATCACCATGGATTGTTTTACCTGTTCTTGAATTCCACATAAGTAGAATTATACATTCTTCTGTGCTGAAGGACATTTTGGGGAAGGAAAGGACGATCAGCACACTTAGACTTCCCCTTATATCTCCCCCTCATACCTGCACAGTGGCCTCCAGGAAACTGTTCAGTTGTATGCAGTTCTGCAGACATGTGCACTTTAGTATTCATACTATGGTATTTAATTCAAACAAGTTTTTCTTCTCATCTTTGGGGAGCCTCTAATTGTGCCTTTTCAATAAATAAATTATTTTAACTTGTTCGGTTTTACATGCTAGTAATATTTTCAAGAAGTGACACATTGATCAGAATAGTAAACATTCTTAGAGAAAAAGGAGATTTGAATATCATCTACCTGTGTATTGGTAATAACAAAGCCCACACCAGTTTTGTTTGTTTGTATGTGTGTGTGTTTGGTGAGGTGAGGGTCCATCAGAAATAGGAGAAAGTACAGTTGAACCTGAAGCAATAGCTGTTAATGGGAAAAGAGGGTAGGTAGAAGATGAACAAGAGACACTTCCATTTTGAAATGTATGAGAAGCAAGAAATTATGATGTCATCAAAGATAAGTGAAAAAGGAGTAACAAGCAGAAAGGAAGGTTGAAGAAAGAAAATGCGTAGAAAAGGCCAGAAAAGTGAGGCTGGAAAGGAGGGCTGCGAATTTGTCAGAAGGAATACACTGTGTGGCTTTATGAAGGCAGTTGTAGAATGTAATAATGAAAGTGAAATTGCAAAGCATTTTGAAGGTTAGCAGAAAGGAAATATAAGAATTTGTCTTAAATAACACAATCAACAAATTGAACTTTCTCAGGCAGGGAAAGGGATTAAATGATACCTACAGAAATAGAAATACTGTCCTAAAGTTGCAAAAGCTAGAGAGAGAAAAAATATAAAGGGAGGGAGAAATTGATGATACCAGCAAGGGAAAGGGAAAGCTTTGGCTCCTACCTCAGAGGGAAAGAAAAGGGGAGAATACAAGTGAACGTTTTCAACATGTTCAGAAGTGACAGTAGAGATGAAAGAAGAGAAAGAAAGAAGATGGTAACAATGAAAGAAGAAATTTACATTTTGATGTATGTATTTTATTGTTACTTCTCCCAAACGAGGTCTTTTCAAAGTTGTTTCATTTATTGAGATTCAACAAAGACATAAAAAATATTTAACAAGCATTTTACAAACACCACGTGTCACACATTGTGCTAGGTACATGTCGTCAACATACATGCCCTTACCGGAAAGAAATAGTTTATAAGGCAAAACAGGCACACACATAAAAACACATTAAAATAACACTTATGTGAGTATTCTCATAGATCTGATTTTATTTGCATGTTATAATAACCTTAGGAGAAAGAGCAGGTGTTAAGCCATTCTACAGAGGAGGAAAATGAAAATCAAAGAAATAGCGTGAATGTCAAATATTGCATAGTGAATTGTGACTCAGAACCAAGGCTTCTGGCTGGGAACTGGGGCAATCTCCAGTGAAACCTAAAGGTCTGCAGTAGCTTTGTCTGTGGATATGCTTCCCTCTCTTCTCTGACAGCTTGGACCTTGACTTGGAAGTCAATAATACCTTCACCAGCTTTATTTTCTGAACTTTTCATCAGATATAGTTGGATGTGACCTGTTATATTCCCAAAGGACAGAGTAATGTGTGATCCTGACAGCTTTATGCAAATTATATCTAAGTAGCTTAGGATATAGAAAACTTAGTTAAAAAACAGTATAGGGGATGGTGATATAAATTTATGAAGAGGATGATCCAGAAACTAAGAGTCTACATATGTGTTTATTTCACTATCTCTATTGCCAGGTTTGGCCTGCTTATAATGAAGAAAAGAGTTTATCTCTTATCTGATTTATGGAAGTTGATGCTGCTTACTTTGGTCTTGGTTATAAATACCTTCTTCTCATTTTCAGAGTTTATCACATTTCTTTATGATGGATATGCCTCCTCATTGCTTATTGTCCCATGTCTATAAATGAACTCTATTGATAGGATATTTTACTTTTGATTCATTAGTCCAGGAATGAACTGGATAGTTCCAGCAATGTAAAAAGGGAAATTGTTTTGAAGCCATCCTGTGAAATATACCTATTATTATTACATTATGAAGGAAATATTATAATTGCAGTTCTATACTGAAAACATTTTCTTGTATCTTAAGGAAGTGATTATAATTCCTTCACTTCATTTTCACATATGGTCATGTATTTATTTTCACACTTAATTCTGAGATGTAGATAGGTTGAATGTGATGGACATATACAGCTTTTTAAAAAGAGGAAGACATTTCCACCAGAGGCCCAGAGTGAGTAATAGGAAAGAAAGAGTAGAGGGGGAAAATGTCTTCTAATTATAAATTCTATTATTTGTGTATTATAAAAAATATAATAGTCTAGTATCACTACCATAATCTGAATTTGCTTATAATTAAAGGGATTTTTCAAAGATAGTGGATGAACATTTATTATCATAAGGAAGAAAACAACAGATAATATTACATAAGATAACTTGAATTCAGGTGTTTCTATGGCAGATCCTTTCCATTTTATATTCTCCCATACTTTCCCCCATCCCTTCTGTGTCATTCCATTACTCCAGCACTGGTTTCAGGGTTCAGAACACAATGGCTCCTCAGCAAAATCCACCTGTTTGATTGTCTTTATATTCCTGCCATCTCCTGTGTACTCCTTACTAATTTGAGACCTTCAAGACTGTGGACCTCCATTCCCTTGGCCAGACATTTAGTGGGATTTTCAGTACAAGAGGGGAAAAATTATGCAATGAATCTTTTTTGTCCAATCTAGAAACATTGAACCATTGAATGAAGTAATCAATATGACGTCCTTAGTGATTCTATTCCATTTACAATGAGTTCTACACAGTGGAAAGAGTCTTTGACATGGAAGATATCACCTCATCCACCCCTTTAGTTTAAAGATGAGGAAATGAAGGTCCAGATAGGTTAAAGGACTTATTCAAAGCCATTAAAATTTTGAATGGAAATCCTTTAATTTGTGCACCCATTTTTATTGAGATAAATTGTCATATATCATTGTCTAAGTTTAAGGCGTACAACATTTTAATTTGATATATTTATATATCATAATATGATTACCACTGTAGCTTTAGCTATCATCTCCATTACAGTACATAATTATATCTTTTTTTGTGTGGAGAACATTTAAGATCTAGTCTCTTAGCAACTTTGAAATATATAGTACAATATTATTAACTATAATTACAATGTTGTGCATTCGGTCTCCATCCTCTAACTGCAAGTTTTTACCCTTTGATGAACATCTCCTAATTCCTCCAATCCCCTAGCCCTTGGCAACTGCTATTCTACTCTTTGTCTCTACAAGTTCAGTTTTTTAGAGTCCACATATAAGTAGTTGTCTTTGTCTGACTTATCTCTATTTGCAATGCCATCGAGGTCTATTTATGTTGTAGCAAATGGCAGGATTTTCTTCTTCCTCATCAAAGTAATCAATTAGTACTAGAATAAATTCAATACATTTTCTCTTTGATCTCTATCAGTTTAGTGGGGTTTTTTTCCATTTTACTAAGCTAAATCTTCAATATGTCATAATTATTTTTTCTTGAACTAAGATTCATTTTTGAGGAAATAAAAAATGTTCCTAAAAATAAGCACTCTAGTGCAGTGGTTCTCAACCTTCCTAATGCCGTGACCCTTTAATACAGTTCCTCATGTTGTGGTGACCCCCATCCATAAAATTATTTTAGTTGCTACTTCATAACTGTAATTTTGCTACTGTTATGAATCGTAATGTAAATATCTGATATGCAGGATGTATTTTCATTGTTACAAATTGAACATAATTAAAGCATAGTGATTAATCACAAAAAGAATATGTAATTATATATGTGTTTTCCAATGGTCTTAGGCGTCCCCTGTGAAAGGGTCGTTTGACCCCCAAAGGGGTCGCGACCCACAGTTTGAGAACTGCTGCTCTAGTGCTGTTCAATTCAGTGTTACAGTGTGATAATGAAGATACCTAAATTATAGGTTCAATTTCCTAATGCATTTCCCCAGGCCCACTTCTATATCTTAAAATCATTGATTTGATGAAACTTGACACGTGACTCTTAATGTATAAGTGTGAGTTTATAATCATTAGTGGAGAAGAAAAAGCAAGACACTGCCTACCGAAAGGGCCATTAATTTTCTGCAAAAATGTCAGTATATGTAAGATTGAATGTCACAGAGAAAAGAAATAATGTATTATTTATGTTTGCAACTTAGATTGATTATTAGAAATGTGAAGCCAATCCTTCTCCCAACTGAGTATGAAAGCATACAGAGCGTATGCTTTCAAAAAAGGGGTTTTAGAATATATTTACTAATAGTAAGTCATGAGATTTAGACTATGGTCTGTAAGGATTGGTGAAGAACATCTCACGGCCTAGAATGGGATTGAAAATATTAGGAATAGAAATGAAAAGTATTGCCTCAACATTGTCCCTCTACAGAATAAACCACTTAATATTATCTGAACAAGATTATACTTCATAATCATCTTAAATATCTCTTAATACAATCTTTGACCCATATATGAAAATGAGCTATAGTATAAGAGGCCTGTATATCCAAATAATTCTAGAGTATGAAGATATTACAAATTTAAAGTTTCTACATTGGATCAAAATACCTGCAAACACATTAATTCATCTCTACTAACTCCCAAGATCCATTGAAATAATAACAAAATATAAAAATAGGAAAAAATCAGTTATTGTACTAGAAAATCTGTTAGCAAAACTACTGTCATCAGTTCCGATGAATGGCTAGGAAACATAATGCAGATGGAATGTAGTTGACAGCAAAACTCCACAGAGCTGAGAAACCAAAGATAGATAGAATAGAATGATAACTTTCCACTGAACTTGACTCCAAACCATAAAAGAATATCTCCTCTGTTTTTTTAAAAAAAAATTAGCATGAGTGAGAAGCAATCAGAATTCTTGGACATTAGAAATATGAGTATCATAATTTGTAAACAAAACCCAAAAAACAATGAGCAATCTGGAATAGCAAAAGTGAGCAATCTGGAATAGCAACCTAAATATTCCCCAAATGTAAGGCAAAAACACCAAAATAAACTTATGAGAGAAAGGTCTGAGAAAATACTTACCGAAAATAATTTTGTAGAACCAGATGCATAAAAAAGTAAAGAAATAGTCAAGGAAATGATAGAAGCATATTTCTCTAAACTTAAAAATGACAATTTGTCAACCAGAAAAGAGCTTATTGAATACTTTAGAAGAATTAAGATGAATCCATTTAGAATCTATCAACACCAGTAGTAAAAAATATGCCACAAACTTCAGTAGAATAAAAGTGAGGTTGCCTGCAAAGAATAAAAATGCAGACTTTCATGTGTCTTCTCAGTTATATGTGAGAAGTAATAGAGTACTGCCCAAAACCCTGAAGTGAAAGTGTCAAGTTCAAATTTCTATATTTAAAAAAACTACCATTCAAAACAACAACCACCTACCATTCAGATATAAGGGCAAAGAACACATTTTAAGGAATAATAATCTTCAGATATTTTACTGCCTATGCACCCTCTGCAATTCTCAAGAATGCCCTCTAAGTGAAAATTAAGTTTTAGGAAGTAGAAGTATAAGATAGAAAAACTTGTGATGAACAAAGCCATTATGAAACTCATAGTAAACTGACTCTTGATAACATGGCAATTAATATAATTTATTAGACAAAGGTTTCTAGAACAGATGATATATAATAGTAAAAAGAAAAGCCACTGGAAGAAACTTCAATCTTATTTCAACAAAAGTGTTTGATGGTGAAAAATGTGAGAGGAAAACATTAAATTGCAATAAAGGTCTCATCGGGCTGAAAGGAAAGGCTACTACTGCTGATTATTTTCTGAACCTTTATGTAAAATATGTGTATGCATTGATTACATTTTTTATTGCAATCATTGTATCAGTCAAGAGAGGCGTGTGGTAATAGGCAAGCCCAAAGTTCAGTGGTTTAAGCATAACAGCTGCTAAGGAACCCAAGCTGACAAAGACTGCATCATCAGGGAAGCCATCACCTCCAGATGAGATGTTGAGGTTCACTCTGCAAGTGAAGAGGGTGCAGAGGGGAAAAGAGAGAGAGTGCAAGAGCATGGGACATCATATACTAGCTCCCAAATGCTGCATCACATAAGTCACATACTCGTGCCCATTTTTAAAAGAACAAGGAAGTGTAAGCCTTCCTATTTATAGGAAGAAAATGTCCGTGACTGCTACTAAAATCTACCACAGTAGTAGACTAGGTGTTAAAGGTAGAACCTCCAAAACTCTCTAAGAAACCATGAATGAAAAAGTTATTAATCTAGTAAAAATCTGGAAAGAAAAAGGGAAACAACAAAAATAAAGAAAATATATGGTATGTTGTCAGAAATAACACCAAATATATCAATGTCATGGAAATTTCTTCACAAGAGGTCCAGGTAAAATGACACAAAAGTTGAATAAACTGATGAGGAAAATAATAGAAGTATGCTAATGTAGAGAGAAGAGGAAGGGAAGGAGCAGAATGAATGGGAGGAGGGAAAAGGAAGGAAGCAGGGGTGGTAATATTTGACATCAGACAAATTAGAATGCATAACAGAAAAAACTAAAGGGACTAAAGATGACTCACATTGATAAGAGATAAAAATGCACGAAAGCTATATAAAAATTATGGTTTTTAATAGACCATACAGCAAATAATCAAAACATATGAAGCAAAACAAGTAAAATTTGACATAACTAAAATCACACACAAGGTGACAGCTCAAGGACACACAAGTAGTAGTAATATAGAGGAATTGGGTGACATGATCAACATTCCTGATGTGTCTGTATCTGATACACTTAACTAGTGTATATACACTTAACTAGTGTATATAACACTTAATATATACACTTAACTAGTGTATATAACACTTAATATATACACTTAACTAGTTTCCTTTTAGGAAGGACAAAATAACAAAAGAGTAGAAAAAAGACACAATATTGAAGAAATTTCTATAACTTTCCTTACCCAAAGAAATGGAAGCTAGGAATAATATTAAAGGTAGCAATATGTTTATGACTTGATGTGTCTTAACTTCAGTTCTGTCAATCAAAAAGATTGACATGAGATTGACATGTCAGGTCCATGTATTTGCATATTCTCATATATATATTTACTTTGAGTATTTGGGTTAACTCTAGTTTAGTCATTATAGGTTTTAAAAAAAATAACACATTACTTTTATTGAGAGAAATCAATTAACAAGTCCATTAGCTTTTGCATGTAGATATATTTTCATTATCTTACTCGTCAATTAGTTTATTATATTCAGAAAACACAGAATTCCAGGTAATTATTATCATCACATTATTTTCTGAATTGTAACTTTTATTTTAAAATCTAAGTTCACCACTCAAGCTTTGTGAAAATGAACTGACAAGACCAAAAATACAAATGCCTACAGGACTAGACAGGTGAGTGATGCAGGTCAACTGTAAGACAATACACTGGCAAGGACTCAAAAACTGTGGTGCTAGTGCCGCACCTTAGAGAAGGGCAACACTTCCCGGCTCCAGCCAGTTGTCACCTTATAGTAATGATCACCATGTAGAAATTCAGGCCTATGCGGCCACATTTCCTAATATACCCAGAGAAGCTGTTAGCTCAAATTTGTATGTAAAATTGATGTGGTAAATAAGTCAATACAGTTTTTTCAATGCCATGGAAGAAGAAAAAAGTTCAGGGTCTAGATTGAGTCTACAGGCTGCCAGTTTGAAACCTGGCAGTTCTGGATATTTGGATAGACATGTTTATCTCCAGGCGATAACAGGCATGAGTTTACAATTAGCACAGAGAATGTGGGACAGAAGGGCCATGGCAAAAACCTTTTGAGTGGTTAACTTATCTGACTCATACTCTATTCCTACTCATTCTCCACAGCTGACAATGATATTTTAAAAATTCAAATTTCATGAAGTCATGCCTACCTGGTATTTATAACTTTACAATGGCTTGCTACAACTGGGACAAGGTCAACACTCTTAATGCAACCCATGATCTTTATGGTCTGCACTCTGCCTGCTGCCAGGCCTCACCCCTCTAGTTCAGTGACTCACCCTTACTGGCTCCTTCCAGTTTACCAGATAGTTTCACCTTTCCACACAACATTATACCTAGATGCTTCTTTTACTTGTCACCCTAACCTTCTAATCATCCCACAGTGAATACCCATTTGTCTTTCAGATCATAGCTCAAACATCACTTCCTTACAAAATTCTTCCTTAATATCATCAAACTGGTCCCCCATATATATGCTCTCACAAGTATGTATACTTCTTGCTGCTGTTGTTGTTAATCCTTACCCGAGGATATTTTTCCATTGATTTTAGGGGACAATGGAAGAGAGAGGGAAAGACAGAAAGAAACATCGATGTGCTCAAATAACATCGTTTGGTTGCCTCCTGCACATGCCCGGACCAGGTCCTGAGCCGGGGAGGAGCTTGCAACCAAGGTACGTGCCCTTGATGTGAATCAAACCCGTGAAGCTTTGGTCCCCAGGCTGATGCTCTATCCACTGAGCCAAACCACCTAGGGCTGTATCTATACTTTTCCATTCCTAAGTACTTATTAAAATTTGAAAGTAAGCCTGTAAGCTTTGGGAGATAAGGAATGTGTCTCTTTTGTTCAACATTATCAATTCAGTGCCTCACATAGTGCCTACTAGAGAGTAGGCCTGTATAAAAAAAATTGATGATAGAAGAGCAATTGAGCTGTGATGGTAATGCTATGGTTTCGATTAGCTTTTATAGATCAAGTATTATTTTTGGACTTTTATTTTTTAAAACATATTTTTATTTATTTCAGAGAGGAATAAAGAGGGAGAGAAGATAGAAACATCAATGATAAGAGAGAATCATTGATCGGCTGCCTTCTGCATGCCCCACACTGGGGATTGAGCCTGCAACCCAGGCATGTCCCCCCGACCAGGAATCAAACTGAAACCTCCTGGTTCATAGGTCAATGCTCAACCACTGAGCTTCACCAGCTGGACCTGGCCTTTTATTTGTAATGAAATAATTAAAGACAGGTAAGAATACTTAGAAAGCAAAAAGTAAAAATGTCATTTGGATATAAGGACAGATATCCTTTTGGTAAATTTCTTACCTTTGGGATGATTTTATTAGATGTTATAAATAAAGGTTATAAACAAGGAAAAATTTTCTAGCGAGATGAATTTGGATTAATGTAGAAATAAAGTTAAAGATGAAGAGTATCATGTTTTCATTATAATTTAACATACAACAATAGATTTTTTTAAAGTGGACATCCTGCAGCATTAATGGCATTATTTGTTAAGAATAGTATGCATTTATCTTGGGCTAAGCCTCCTTCCAGGATGCCCTAATGGATCATGGAGCAGTAAATATTTCTACTTGAATAAGCACTCTCCCCTCTGTCTCTCTAATTCCTTTATCCTTTTCTGTGTTTGAATCTGACACTTTATTCACTTTCTCATTTGAACACCTACATCTATCAAGTTTGGGATTTTATTCTTTCTCTTTCTTGAGGCTTTTCATAGGAAGAATCACACTTACAGGCACATCTCAGAGGGTAAAAACATGGACTCTTTATGTTGTGGTTGGAGTGAAAAACAGGCACTTCATTGATTTCAGCCACAATTTTCCAATGAGAAGAATATTCTTGATACTTCAAAAATGATGCTTTCAGAAATTGATTCTCTAGGTTTCACCAACTTGCTACTCCTTCATAAAAGCACAGTTTAAAAATATTTGCTATTATGTTATATATTATGAACACTGGTATATCAAACATTAAAACGTCCTTTGCGATCTTGTTTGTACTTAGTATCTTCAGCTCTAAGGCCCCTTATGATTTAGAAAAAGCAGATCATCATGTACTTTATTCTGTTAAATAGATTGAAAGCTTTCAAGTTGAATCCTTAGGCAGTTACTCTCCTCTTAATAGGAGACTCAGTAGAAGGAGTTGAGAAGAGGATGGGAAAACTGTCAGCTCTATTGATGATCTTTAATTGGTATCTGTAGGTTTCAGGTTAACTTTTGATGATAGCCCCTTATAACTGAAGTAAACCTAAAGTCATGATCTATTCATAAGGCCTATCTATGCATTGGGAGAATTTACTGAACTCTTCCCATCGCTCACAAAGGATAATTGTGAAGGAAACATGTCTTTAGGATTTTCTTTGAAAATTACTTTTCTCTTATGAAATATATGTTTTGAAGAATAAGTAATGTATAGATACCACACATTAATAAATAAGCAATCAATATGTTTCAGGATTACACTCCTGACACCAACTTTAGGTTGCTTTTCCAGTGAAAGGAAAGGATGGGCATGACTCACCCCATGCTTCTCAGAGCACAGTTTGTGACATGTGAATCACGGGGAGAATAAGGCTATGACTGGTTAGCATGCAGCAAAACCGAGGACTCCAGAGCAGTGGTCGGCAAACTGCGGCTCGCGAGCCACATGCGGCTCTTTGGCCCCTTGAGTATGGCTCTTCCACAAAATACTGACTTCTGCGCATGAGCTATGAAGTTTCAATCACACTGTACATGCACGCCCGTACGTGGTATTTTGTGGAAGAGCCACACTCAATGGGCCAAAGAGCCACATGTGGCTCGCGAGCCGCAGTTTGCCGACCACTGCGAGCAATTCAACTCATGGTGTTGATCTCATTTTCACAACATTTATTCTCAAACTAAAATGTTGACCACTGATAAGAATGGACTATCTGCTTATCTCTTACCAATTAAAATAGTGAATTGTGCCCTGAATCATGCAGGGTCATTTTTCCCAGTTTTGAAATTGCTACAACTTTCCAGTACTGGAAACTGTTATCAACTCCTTTTCAACACACACATGGAGTGGTCTCAACAGTGTGGGACATTAATAAGGGAGAGAGGAAGACATTTGACAGAAGGATGCCAACTGACATCTGGCCCTCTAGTTCAGTGTTCTCAACCTTACTGTCTCCTTCCAGTTTACCAGATATTTCCTCTTTCCACATAACTTTAACCTAGAAACCAAGTTCCCAATCCATTTTACAAGCAGACCAACAAATGTCTGCTCCCACTCCATGCAATTGTGCCTTCACATGAGGCAACATTGTCTGCATCAGTGGGACAAACTTCAGGCATGCTCAGAACCCAGGAAGTCCTCAGGAACACAGACATTGGCATATACCCAGGCTCCTGCCCTCCACCTCCATGTAATCAGGCTATATAGAGTTCCACCTACTTCAGGTCATACAAGGCCCTTACTTCTCTTTGTGCAATTATCACTTTATTACAAATTAATAAAACCAGAGCAGCTAACTTTTTATTTTGTTATTACTGACTCATGTTTTTATTTTGTTATTACTGTCTTAGCCCTTTTGACTCTAGGTTAGTCAAGAAACTGATTTTACTTTATATGACTTATATCTAAAATATGATCAAACCTTTTTGTCAGTTTTTATGTTACTGCCTTTCAGAAACAGGAATCAAATGTTTCTATTACCTTCTAAACAGGTACCAAAAGCCTCTGTGATGAGTACCTGATACCCTTCTTTTACATTAAACTTGTGTCCCAGTTTATTTCAGGCATGGGCAAAAGTGAATTTACAGTTGTTTGTATAGAAAATAATATAATAATTAATACATGATAATACAGGAATAAATATATGTTGCATACTCACAACTGTAAACCTGCTTTTGCCAACCCTGTATATGATTTTATTTTATTGGAAGAAGATTTGAAACCAGACTTCTAAATGTTGTCTCTATTGTTAAAAGGAACAACATTGCCATTTTCCATCATTTTTATGCTTATTTGGTACTGGAGTGCATTAAATTCCATTTGTAGTTAATTCTATTGGACACTATGCTTCGAGGGCTAATTATTGATCCCTTCATCATTAAGATAGTATTCAGAGAAAACAATAAAGAAAAATGTATTTAATGGACAGAACACATCCTGTAACTAGCTAATAAATGAGTATCGCTAGACACAAAGAAAAAGGGGTAAGAGAGTAATACTAATACCTATTACGGGGAAAGCACTCTTAGGCTCAGGGCACACCGATGATAGGTTAGTTGCACCACCTTTTTATTCAAAGGACACCACACTCTATTAGTTGACAATCTATAAAGTTTAGCTGTAGTTTCAGAATCAGTCATGCTTATGTTGGTATATGTCTGGATATGTGGAGCATATTTCTACCTAGGAACCTCTTATTCTCATTTTCTATCTGCACAGCCAAGTTTCAGAAGTAGTTGCCATCCATCCTCCCCTTGTTAAAGGAGTATTCCATTATGATTAACATTGATTGTACCATTTAGAGAAAAAGTTTCCAAAACACAGAAAGTAGAACAAACTTGGAATCCCTACCTTTGAGTTCATACAATTAGTCCAGAAATTGGATCTTAAATGGCACAGGCAATTTTCATAGTTTAAAGAGAGAAAACAATAAATCTAGTTTATCATGTTCTTATAAATCTTCCAGAAACATGTGAGGAAATGTGAGGACCGCTGTGCATTGAACAATAATCATAAAATTAGGAACAAAAGAATCAGACAGAACAAAGCCTTCCCCCCCCCCTTTTTTCTCCCTTCTTTTTTAGGATTCTAAATCACATACAAAACATTTGTTCTGCTCCAGCTCTTTGTGAACTAATTGGCTCTCCTGGAGGGATAGGTAATTGTACCTGACTACACAAGCTGTCCCGAAGCTCCCTGGGAAAGCTCCAGTAAGCTTCTAGTGTTAGCAGCCATCAAGGATTTCACAGGTCAGGCATCGGATCGATACAGCTAAAAGCAGCAGGGACTGTAATGTCGACAGCAGGTTTCAGAAAGCGCTGCAAGTGCCAGTTTGTTCCTCTTCATGCAGAAGCTCAAGACAGCTTAATTAACCCTTGGAAAATACAATTTATCCAGAGGCTCGGCAGGTCCCTACCAGGCCTTATTGGTGAACTGATAGGAGAGATATTGTATCTGGCAGTGCTGAATTCCCATTTCCCCCTTTAATGCTGTTTCAGTTAGGATGCAAAGAAAACATGATTTTTGGTGGATGTGTTCATCCCATCCTGAAGAGCCTGTGATAGGAGGCAGCCTTAGAGGGGGGTTTGTTAGAACTCACGCGTGACTTCAGCAGGAGCAAGGCCGAGACAGGGCATTGATCATCGGAGTCCTGGGGTGAAGAATTGGGGTGTGTGTGTGTGTGTGTGTGTGTGTGTGTGTGTGTGTGTGTAATGTGTGTGGCTGAGGGGAGGGTAAAGCAAAGGCTTTTTCCACTAATGTAAATGCTTCTGTGCCCTCATTTAAAGATATCCTCTGTTAGTTGTCTAATTCTTGTGTCTAAAACACCACACAACCGAGAAAAACGCAGCTCTCAAAATTGTCTCCATGCCCCAAATACTTCATTTGGGAGGACAAAACACCTGTTGGGGTAATAATTGGGAAGAAGTTAATATTTCAGGTGTTACCCTCAAACCCTCATTTCGGTGCTCCTCACCATGCCATGGGCCTTTTCTCCTATTGCCTCTCATCCATGCTAGGGCAAGCTGCTGAAGAGACATAAATGAAGCTATCCAGATACAGAAAATATTCAAAGTTAGTGGGGCTTGAGGAATTGTGGCCACATGAATGGTCTGGTGCATTCACTTAAATTGATTGTATCTACTTGTATTTGCACTCACATTAGCCACATTTTTAATTTGTATCATTTCAATTAATTAAGATAAAAGTATTTTCCTAGTATCATATCTGTGGTCATTAGTGAGAGTTCATGGGGTGCAGGTTCCAGAACAGTGAACTCTACATGGATGCAGAGTGGATGGATGCCATCTCCTTTCTGCTGGTTCATTTCCATTTATGATCAGAAGCAAAGTAGTTTGAAGTGGAAGAAATCAAATTAAATATAGATTAAATGTGCATAGGTTGGTGGTATATCTTAGACCAGCATCCAGCCTCAATCTCTTTGAAATAATTTATAACAAATGCAATGCACACAGAGTAAAAACAATTATGTTAAATGCCAGGTGAGGGTCCTGTCCTCCTCACTCATCACCAGTCTTTCTCCCTAGAGATACAGCATGTAACCATTTCTATTACTGGCTCTTTTGTTGGGTATCAGCATGCACCTATTCAACAAATGCATATTGGGCAATCACTATGTTCCAGGAACCCTTTGAGAGCAGGTAATAAGGTAACTAAAAAAAAAAAAAAAGAAAAAGAAGAGGGATTACATTAAAAAATATTTACTAATGTGAGTAGACAACAGATAACCAAACAAAAACACATATATAATACCTCCGAAGTGACCATAAAGAAACATTGAGCAGGGTAAGAATATAAATAGTTGTCTCTATCATTGTCATTCCTCATAGTATAGCTAGGAATGTTTCTCTAAAAAAAGTGACATTTAAGGAAAATTTGAAAGAAAGAGTAGTGTTCTAAGTAGTTTGCTGGAGGGAAGAGCTATCCAGGCAAAGGCAGCATGTGCAAAGGCCCTGAGGTTGGAGCTTGCTCGTCCATACCACTGATGAGCAGGAGGGCTTTGTGGTTGAAGTAAAGTGAGCAGGAGGGAATAAGGCAGGACATTGAGTTATAGTCAGGGGCCATATCATGGAAGGCTTTATTGGTCTTTCCAAGGTCACATAGCTAGTAAGTGTAGAACTGGGATTTGAACACAAAAATAACTGCTTGTTTCTAACCATCATGCTGCACTGATCCCCTCAAACTGGAGTTTTGTCTTACAAATGATTGGCAGTCATCTATGCTCTCTGTCTTCTGCACATACCCTCCTTACTCTGATAAATCAAGAATTGACTATAATTTCAAATTAGCAGACATTAACTGGTCAGCAATGATGGCCTTATCTCTACCTGAAAATAGACATCAGTGCTTTCTAGTTGCATGTAGAGTTGCTCAATCAAGAATTACATGTATGACCCTGGCCAGTGTGGCTCAGTTGTTTGGAGCATTGCCCCATACACTGAAAGGTGTCGGGTTCAATTCCCAGTCAGGGCAAATTCAGAGGTTGCAGGTTTGATCCCCAGTCGGAGCGCATATGGAGGCAACTGATAGATTTTTCTCTTTCACATTAATGTTTCTCTCTCTGTGTCTCTGTTTCTCTGAAGTTAATGAAAAACTTATCCTTAGGTGAGGATTTTAAAAAAAAGAATTACGTGTATATTTTCCAATAAGACTTCTAAAAGGCTGAATACATACTCAGTCCTTGACTAGTGACACTCAAGGGCCTCAAAGAATAGTCAACCCTTTTCATGGAAAGCAAGACAAAGGCAGTTAATATTTTCCACTTCAAAATCAGAAAAGTAAACTATCAGGGAGACAATCGCTAACCCAGGGAACTGTGACCTTCCATGTCAGTGTCCTACATGGCCCTCTTTCACCTTTCCTTTCCTTTCCTTTCTGACAACCCTTCCCCAATCCTGCCCTCCAGCCTCCATTTCTGATGTTGTCTCAACCATAATATGACTTTTTAAAATTTCTTATGGCAGGATGTAAGAAAAATTGGACAAATAAAATCTCTAAACCTTATTTTAATTTTACTGCCATTCTTTTCTTCTAAAACATTTCACAGGAACAGCTAGCAAACAAAAGGTTAATTTGCACATTTGAAATTCACTTTATTTCTAAGCCTGTGTGCTATGCAGTTCAACAAAATGGCTGAGAAGCAAATGGGAGGGAAGGTGAGGCAGGGTGGAGCTATGGGCAGAGCAGAAACTCATCAATCAAGGTGATCTATTGGCCACATGGTTTTGAGCAAGTCACTTACCCATGCTCAGCCCTAGATTCTTCAGGTGCAAATTGAGAGTGTGAGTAGATAATCTCAAAGTCTCTGTCAGCATTAGAGCTTTTAGATTCATACCATCAAAGGACCAGCACCTAGCTGTCAAACTTGTCCCAAAAAGCCACATACCATTCCCCTACTGCTGAGATTTCTGTACACTTCATACAGCTACCATTCAAATTGTGGCATGCACTCCTAATTAGCACTTTACTAAAGCTCAGCTCAGGTGTCTGTAGTCCATTTTTCAAGATGACTTAAAAAGAAATCAGAATTTGTGTGCTATTCATTCCTTCTCAAAAGCATTTTTTTTCAAGATGTATTTAGGCAATAGTGCTTCTCCACAGCATAAATGTATCCTAATGTAAAAACTGCAAATATATTTCTTTTTCCATGTTTGGCAAATCCTTAAATGACCTCATATTTTAGCATCATTATATAATACACAAAGGAAGATGCATCTTATGTGAACTTGTACACATAAATAGGATTTTTTAAAAATTCTTGACACATTACCGTATGCTGCAAGCTTTTTATGGACTATGAAAGAACAGAGGACTAATACACTAACTGAAGTTTGAGAATTTCTCGACATTATCTGAATTTCTATGGCACCTACTCCATTTAATCACACATTCAAATGTCAGTCCTGTTAGCAGCGTCCTCAAAGTATTTATATGTTGACTGCATTGGAACAAGTTTTTTAATATATAATTTTTCTTTTTAAAGTCAATCAATTCTAATATACCTGAATCACAAAGATGAGAGAATGTCAGGTTTATTGGCGGATGTTGCATATTCACATTATAGTTATAGCAATGCGGGTTTTTTTTAATGATCAAACTGGAAATAACAGAATTAGCAAATACATCTGTTTGTTTAATGGCATTCCCAATACAGCATTTGTGCTCTAAGAACTATTTAAACTATCATGATACCATTTAAAACAGACACCCCTATCTCTCTTCCTTTTTTACCTGCCTTCACTTACTTTCATAAGCACATTGCAATCTGAAATTATGCTATAAATATATAGCCATACTTGTTAACTGTCACTAGAATGTGAGTTCCATGAATGTGGGAAGCTTGCCTGTCTAATCACTGGATCTCCAGCACCTACAAAAATATTGAACACGTGCCCTGGCTGGTTTGGCTCAGTGGCTAGAGCGTTGGCCTGCAGACTAAAGGGTCCTGGGTTTGATGCCAGTCAAGGGCATGTACCTTGGTTGTGGGCATATCCCCAGTAGGGGATTAGAAGGGGGAAGCTGATCGATGTTTCTTTCTCATTGATGTTTCTAACTCTCTACCCCTCTCCCTTCCTCTCTGTAAAAGATCAATAAAATATATTTAAAAAATATATATTGAACACATACTCAGTGCAAAGTACCTATTTGTTGAATAAATAAATGGACTTTTGATCATTTATGTTTGTAAACACATATACATAACATTAAGTTGGTAGCTTATGCATATACCAAATTATAGGTATATATTTTTTAACATTAAAATATCTCTAAAGCTGATAATGATACCCATATAACAAACACAGAGAGATAAGATCCCATGTTTACAAAGTCATCTTGAAGAGATTAAAGGCCTACACAGCTAAGAGTGAAAACTGGAGGTATTCATCCACTCAGCCTATTCCCAAAACACTTTCATAAGGAAATTGCTAAATCTATTATTATAACACTAGAGGCCCGATGCATGAAATTCGTGCAAGGGGTTCAGCCCTCTCAGCCACAGTGGCTTGCCTTGGCCCTCACAGCCCCGGCTTCGTACGGAAGGTCGTCCAGAATGACGTCCAGTCTAATTAGCATATTACGCTTTTGTTATTATAGATATCCAAGAAAAAAAAAAATGGTTCATTAAAAGAGCAGGAATAGAAGGGAGTAGAAATACAGGAAAATAGGAACCATAAATTTCAAAGCTGTTAGTGAGCCAGTCAGTAATGCATAGGAACCAGAGCAATTGGGGCACCAGAGAAATAGGTCTGAATGTTTCTTCAACCCTTACTCATTACCATCTTTCTTTGCTCTGATTTTAATCTCACAGAGCAGCCTTTTAAAAAATATATTTATTATTGAAAGTATTACATATGTCCCCTTTTTTCCCCATTGACCCTTTCTAGCCCACTTCCCATCCAGACCTTCACCACACCATCATCTGTATCCATGAGTTATTCATATGTGCATACAAGTTTTTTGATTGATGTCTTCTCGCACCATCCCTCTTCCTGCCACCTTCCCTCTGAGATTCGACGTCTTGATTTCAAACTGGCTTCTTGATGAGGGGGTGAGGCCTTTCCTATTTAAGAAAAATTAGCATTACGTCTTCCAAAAAGGGTATCTCATAATTAATTAATGAACTGTGTCTTTGGTTTAGGCATGACCTTTATTAGCGTAACTTCACCAATGAGTGACTACCCCACTCTCAGTATATGACGACATCCATTTCACGAGATTCTGAGGCTGGGATCCAGACTCTGGACTGAGGTGATCCAGCATAGAGTTTCTATCAGAACTGTGACCAGCAGCCTTCATGTGACCTCATCCCTATGGGCATATGAATGGGTTCGTCAGGTTAATTGATGTGGAGTACATTTCAATACATGCACTATTGTTATACTTTATAATAGTGGCCCAGTGCACAAATTCGTGCACATTGAAAGGAAATTAATTAGAAGAAAGATTCATGCAGTAATTATATTACTACAAAAAAGTATATGTCAAAATAGTATATATAATATAGTATTATAAAATTAAAATAGTCAACATTTATTTTTAAATTGCCAGTATGCATCATATGTACTGGCTGGTCAGTCAGTCGGACAGTCAGACAGACAGACGGTCAGTCACTTAGCCTTTTATATATATAGATCCCTACAAAGGCCTTCAATTTTTCATTTTTTTAAGACAATTTCTAAGGTGTTGTTGTTTTTTTAGTTAAGATAAAAGACATACATTCAGCAGTTTTAAAATTGGTCAGAGAAAAACCCCAGCCTGGCTGAGGATGGCAAGGAGTAAATCTGTTACCACTCCATAGATGCCAAGAGTAGACAATGAGACTTACTGCATCAGATTAAGATGGTTTATTCCTCAGCAAACAGAAGGTTCATCGTCACAGTACCACTGGTTCCGCTTGTCCCTCAAGTCCCAGGGGCATCATAATGAATGCTCTGACAGAGTGGATTGGGTTGCAGCTGAGGAAAATAAGGCCAAGGGCTCAACACCATTTGCACAAGCAACAAACAAGTTAGTAATTACACAGTGGTCACATTGAACAACTTATCCGGTATGACCAGCTACAGAATTTGTTCAGTCCCATGAGACAGAAATAAAAGGGAAGCAAGTATGCAGGAAATAAATTGTATGGAGGGGAAATTGCACCCTCTAAAGACTACCTTCTGCTTTGGTTCACTTGGCATATATAAAAATATTATCTTCTAAACAATATGATTATCTATAGTTCTGGTGCCAACTCCCATGGAATTCTGTAAGTTTCTTCTTCCATTATTTAAATAAATAACGATAGAAAGTAAAATTTCAGAAAATTTTTCAGAGAAAATAAGGCAAAGCAATCAAGGTTAAGTAATTTTTGAGACTAAAAACAGACAAAATAATAAAACTAAAATAATAGTTATCCTGTGGAATTATTTCTTTTAATATATTTTTATTGATTTCAGAGAGTTAGGGAGAGGGAGAGAGAGAAAAAAACATCAAGGATGAGAGAGAATAGTTGATTGGCTGCCTCGTGCATGTCCCCTACTGGGGATCAAACCCATATCAGGGCAAGTTCCCTGACTGGGAATCAAACTGTGACCTCCTGCTTTATAGGTTGAAAATCAACTACTGAGCCACATGGGCTGGGATGTGGAATTATTTTTTTAATATATTTTTATTGATTTCAGAGAGGAAGGGAGAGGGAGAGAGACAGAGAGAAACACCAGTGATGGGAGAGAATCATTGTTTGGCTGCCTCCTGCACGCCCCCCCCCCCCGCCCCCACTGGGGACTAAGCCCACAGCTCAGGCATGTGCCCTTGACTGGAATCGAACCTGGGACCCTTCAGTCCATAGGCTGACGCTCCATCCACTGAGCCAACCCAGCTAGGGCCTGTGGAATTATTTTTAAGACAGAATTACTAGTTTGGGGATTTTTCAGAGAAAGAAGAACCTATCTCCCAAGAAATTATGAAAATATTAAATGTGTACTGATAGTAATAAAAACTGACCAGAAAAATACACTCAACTAACTTTTTACCAAGGCCAGTAGAATAATTAATAGTCAACCAGGTAATAATGGAGGTCTCGGGAGAAGGGTCAGCCTGTTAGTAAGACTTTCTAAGGATATGGATACTCAGATCTGTTAACTTTTCCCTCCGGTCTGGACATGGTTGATAGCCATTTTTCTTTTGCAAGAATGCTTCCTAAGTCGAATCACCCTCCAGGAAGCTCATACTACCTTCTGCTGTTTATTCGTACGATGCTGGTGTCCATTTATAATCAACGCCTAAATCTATTATTTAATGTGGGATTGAAAATTATGATATTCTAATTCTGTCATTTATTTTTTTTTCATATAGAAGCTGGAACACTTATTTTAAGAAAAGATTTTTCCAAAAATAAGGAAGGCAGAGAGTCTATTCCACATAGAAAAGACAAAACAACTACTTGAACTGATTTCTTAGCAATTTCAAAAGTGACCAGTGACATTTTCTCTTTAATTATTATTATGTTCTCATGTATTTAAAGGTATTTCAAATGTTCCAATTCATTACATTTATTCTTATTGCTGCTAAATTTAATTGTTTTTGGCCAATAAGAACATCTTCAATATTTTTAAATTGATTTTAAAGATAGAGGAAGGGAGAAAAGGAGAAGAGAGAAACATCAATGTGAAAGAGAAACATCAATCTGTTGCCTCCCATACACACCCTGGCCAGGAATTGAACCTGCAACCTGGGTGTATGCCCTGACCAGGAATCAAACCTTTCAGTGCAGAGGACAATATTCAATCAACTGAGCCACACAAGGCAGGGCATGAGTTCTGTTTTTTTAATAGATCCCTTGCTTTCTGTTTTGATACATTGTTCCAGTTTATCTTGTATTTTTCCTATCTCAGACTTTCATTCAGCCATTTCTTTAAGGTGCCTTTACTGAGAGGCCACAATTTGGGCATTGTGAGTGCTCATTATTATCGGGTTGGTCATTGGCTTTAGGCTCTCAGTAAACAAATCTAGGAAATATGTATGTATACTTGTTTTTTTTCTGTCTAAGATAAAATACATGATGACATAATATTGATATTTCCATTTAAATTTAGAATTTCAGAGTTTTTAACTTTCTTAATCTTATGTCTGCATCTCTTCTCTCTTATACCAAAACTTTTAGTTCCTGGTGGCATTAATGTCCTTTTTTGCTTGTAACAGTTACAGAATAACACCACCAAGAGTAAATTACCAAAAACAATTTATTTTTTCCTGTTATTTTGGTCTTGAGATATAAACCACTAAGAAAGTGCATTTACTATATTTTATAGTCTCTTGCATTCTTTGTTGTTTGGTTACATCACCAATTCAATACAGAGTTAGGTTCTTTTGTTTAATTTTTAACTATTTGCATTTTTGCATTTTTATTTCATATTTATATTTATGTAAAATATGTTCATGATTACAAAGATAAATCTGTAAAACAAATTGTATATCTTCAAAATCTATGTCCTTTTTTATTCCTTCTTTCTCATATACAGCTAACCATATAAAGTTTTTTCTAACTTATTTTTCTTTTTCACTTAAAATATACTACAATATGCACCCCTATGTTCATAGCAGCACAAATTACAATAGCTAAGATTTGGAAACCAAGTGCCCATCAGTAGGTGAAAGGATAAAAAAGCTGTGGTACATTTACACCATGGGATACTATGCAGCAGTAAAAAAGAAGGATCTCTTACCCTTTGAGACAGCACGGAGAGACCTAGAGAGCATTATGCTAAGCGAAATAAGCCAGTCAGAGAAAGACAAATACAACATGATCTGTGGAATCTAATGAACAAAATAAACTGATGAACAAAATAGATCCAGAGACATAGAATCATGGAACAGACTGTCTAATCTCTGAGGGAAGGTGGTGGTGGGTGGATGGGTGGGTGGGTGGGTGGGAAGAAAGAGATCAACCAAAGAATTTGTATGCATATATGCATAATCCATTGATACAGACAATAGGGTAGTAAAGACCGGGGGGGGGGGGGCGGGGGGGCGAAAAGGGGACATATGTAATACTTTCAACAATAAAGTTTTTTTACAAAATAAAAAATACTGGGAATTATTCTATATGTGTATATAAAATTATTCATCATTTCTTTTTACAACTACATATTTCTATTGTATGGATGTATAACAGTTCATATTTTTTTTCAAATATATTTTATTGACTTTCCACAGAGAGGAAGGGAGAGGGACAGAGAGTTAGAAACATCGACGAGAGAGAAGCATCAATCAGCTGCCTCCTGCACACCCCCACTGGGGATGTGCCTGCAACCAAGGTACATGCCCTTGACTGGAATCGAACCCGGGACTCTTCAGTCCCCAGGCCGACGCTCTATCCACTGAGCCAAACCGGCTAGGGCAACAGTTCATATTTAATCAGACACCTATTGATGAGCATTTGGGTTCTCTCCAGTTTTTGCTACTATAAATCATGCTCTAGTAAATAGCCTTCTGCATATGTCTTTTCATGTTTTTCCAGTGAATCTTTGGGATAGATGCCTAGAAATGAGTTTTCTGGGTCAAAGGGTAAATGATTATGTAGTTTTGTTAGATATTGACAAATTTTCTTCCATGGGGGTTGTGCCATTTTGTATTACCACAAGCAATATATGAGTGCCTATTTCCTCACAGCCTTGCCAACAGTTGTCAAATTTTTGGACTTTTGCCAAATTGATAGGGGAGAACTAATAACTCAGTGTAATTTTAACTGGCATTTCTCTTATTATGAATACATATGAACATCTTTTCCTATCTTCAAGGGCCAAGCAAATATAAGTACAAAATATATAAAAGCATGACCTCTTATTAACAAATAAACATATTCCAAATAAACAAGTGTTGATTAATATGAAACATATTAATATGACATATAATACAAGCGTATCAAATTTAGATATATTTACTCAAAATAGGCTGAGAAACATTTGCCCATATGTCATTCAATACCCTTTCCTTAGGGTTATTTTAGCTTTTAAATTTTGAATTTCAATTAACAAATTCTCTTTGCATATTTACCTATCTTACCTTCTTACCTCTCAATAAAATGAAAGAAAAAAATTCTAAGTAATGATGGCCTAGCAGCACTGTAGAACTATGAAGTAGGCCATCAAAGAAGCAGTAAATGTTAGAATTTTCAGGATGACACGATGCAGATATGATTAAAATTGCAAAGGAGCATATCAGTTTCAGTGCTGAAATTTAAAGATAAAAAAGGACAATTCTCGGAGAGGTTCTCACTTTTTGGCAGTCTTATTTCCCCAAAAGTCACAGAGGAACCTCTATGTTCAGAGTAGCTGAGGCCAAAGCTAGTGAAAAAAAGCTTAATGTCAGTTTGAACATTATTCTTCCTCAAGAACTCATTTTTAGCTCTGAGAGAGCTTATATGAGGAAGAAACATTTAAGTAGCACTTGAAACTGTAGGAAGAGAAGGAAGCAGACAAGCAAAGATGCCATGAACAAGGTGTGTAGATAGGAGGTGTGGAGATGGAAGTATTCCAGAAAATGGGAGTATCCTGTGCAGTCTCTGAGGAAAGGGTAACTCAGTATGTTCTATAGACAAAAAGAATGCTGGGTAAGATAACAGCAACAAATTTATACTTTGTTGTAAGTGTGATTTAAAAAGCCATATAAAGGTTTTATATCTATTTAGAACTATTCTTTCTGCTATGAGAAAAAGGGATGAGATCAGAGAAAGAGTTGAAAGAGATTTGATCATAAGGAAATCTATACTAATAAAAGGGTAATATGCTAATTAGACCATATGTCTTCCGGACATCCTTCCAGACAAAGCCACACTGGTGGGGCCGAGGAAGAGGCAGTTGGGGGCGATCAGGCCAGCTGGGGAGCAGTTAGGGGGTGATCAGGCCGGCAGGTAGAGGCGGTTAGGGGTGATTAGGAAGGCAGGCAGGTAAGTGGTTAGGAGCCAGTGATCCCGGATTGTGAGAGGGTGCAGGCTGAGGTGAGGGACTTCTTTTCCCCATGCACAAATTTCGTGCACTGGGCCTCTAGTGTTTTATAACATTTCAGAAATTATCAGATTAAGTAAGACATGCAAGATTTATTTAATCATGAATATCTTATTTAATTTATTAATATAGTGATAATTCTAAAACCAACTAACATAGAATGCATATGCTTTTCAAATGTCCATGGGATTTTTTTACAAATTGTCTACATACTAACAACTATAGCAAAATCCCATTATATTAAAGAAAGCAGATGTGCCATCTTCTGTTATTACAGTTCAAAGAACAAGGAATTAAGTACAAAATATAAACAAATTTCTTGGAATTAGAAAATAATTTCTTCTAAAAAAACTAGCTAAAAGTATAGACTTTTTAGAACTCGATGAAAATTTGAATGTGTCTATCAAATTTGGGGGAATAAAGGAGCTATTTTCAACTGTTTTAATCTCATAGCACATATAAACTAACTAGAGGCCTGATGCACAAAATTCATGCAAGAGTAGGCCTTCCTTTCCTGGCTGCTGGCACTGGCTTCCCTCTGGCACCCAGGACCTGGGCTTCCCTCCGGCCACTGGCAGGCACCTGGCGCCCAGGCTTCCCTCACAGCCCCGGCTTCGTCCAGAAGGTCATCTGGAAGGATGTTTGGTCTAATTAGCGTATTATGCTTTTATTATTATAGATTACTAAAATTCTGTGATCTGACAAATAAAATAAGTATAATATTGATTCATTCACACCAGCCAGCTATTATTGTGTTGGCTGTTGTCATTTGTAAATTTGACAATCTAAGGGAAAAGAGATCAGTGCCTCTGACTAAGTAGTCAGGTATTACATACTTTAAAAATTCTTGTGGCAAGGTAGCATATTCATAAGTGTCAAAGATTATGACATAGACCTTTGGGAAGCCATTATTATGGCTACCACACACCCTGCCCAACTATCATAGAAACATAAAGAAAAAAATTTTAGAGGCATAGAAGAAAACTACTAACAATGTAAGATTCAAGATTGACAATCTTTGATCCCCTTTAATACTTTATGTTTGGCATGTATTGTCACTGCTGAAAAATGTGCTGTCAGTAACAGGGAAATAGAACCTGGAGATTATATGCAATGCTATACAAAAATATGTTGGTTAATCAAAAAAGCCTTCACTGAAATAATAATTTCTATGATAATAACCATCATAATGAAAAATTTGGAAGGTTAAATATAGTTATACCAATTATGACGATAATATTGAAGAAAAGTGACATTTGTTGCTGGGGTCCAACCCCAGCAGGTCCAGGGGTCCCCAAAGGTGTGGACGGAGTCGGCGAAAAAGGAATGACACAGAGGCAGCGTTCAGTTGATCAGCATGGTTGGGTTCTCTTGCCAGGTTCTGTAGGTTTTCCAGCCAGGTTCAGTCACCAGGTTCTGTAGCCAGGTTCTTCAGCCAGGTTCTGTCTAGGTTCTTCAGCCAAGTTCTGTAGCCAGGTTCTGTCTAGGATCTTTTGCCATGTTCTCTCACTAGGTTCTGTCTCTAGGTTTTGTGTCTAGGTTCTTCAGCCAGGTTCTCTCGCTAGGTTCTGTTTCTAGGTTCTGTTGCCAGTTTCTGTCCAGGATCTTTTGCCATGTTCTGTCTCTATGTTCTGTCTCTATGTTCTGTGTCTATGTTCTGTGCCCTGTTGTCTTGTTACATCTGTATTTATACCAGTTGATTCCAATCCTATCAATCTCTATTCCAAAGGTTAGGGCGTTTCTTATCTCCATTCCAGGGAGTAAAGATTATGTAGCTTAAGCATGATTGTTTGTAGTTAAAGTGATTAATTACCCACCTGGCACTTAGTTAACTTCCTCCCTAACTTCAGGGGAAAATCCCTACCTGAGGAAACAACCTTTCTCAGAGAGGTGACCTTGGTTAAAACACATAGTGCCAAGAAGGTGAGCAAACATATTAAGAACAATATGCCATATATGCCAGGTCCCTTGAAACAGCAAGGATGGACCGGCTCCCGGCAATTTGTAGAAAAAGTTAACATTCTAATGTTCTAGTCCTCTGGAATAAGTTAAATCCTGTCTTTCTCAGTTAGACAGTAGCTCAAGTAACAATCATTAGCCCCTTACTTCTCTGAGCATAACTTAATGCAAAATTAGTCAATTGAATTTTGTGTAACAGCATTGATGAAGTTGGATTACTTAGGAGATGGAGGAGTGAGAAATCCTATATAATAAAAGCCTAATATGCAAATAGACAAACGGCAGAACGACCGGTCAGCATGGGGCAGGGCTGGTGAGCAGGCGGTGCCAGGCCAGCCAAGTCAGATGCCAGCAGGCAGAGGCAGAGGACAGCTCGCTGGCTGGCATTCTCCCCCAATCGCCCTGCTGGTCACCTCCCGCAGGGGGAGGTCACTGTTGGTGGCAGGGCGATGGGAGGCCGGGCTGGAGCTGCACTCCCACAGGAATATCCATGGGAAGTGGCCCTAAGCCGTCAGTTGGACATCCCCCAAGAGCTCCCGGAATGCAAGAGGGCACAGGTCGGGTTGAGGGACCCCCTTCCCCCACACCTGAGTACATGAATTTTCATGCACCGGGCCTCTAGTATTAGAATATAAACTGAGGCATATTAAACATTTTAAGTTTATATGAGCCAAAAATCTACTCAAATGGGACAGCGTCAAACCAGAATTGGTTAGAAACACCCTACCAACAGGAGCCAGGAAGAGATATATACAGAAGGTGCAGAAGCAAAGAAAAGAAATTATTTGATTGGCTATAGGTTAAAGCCTAGCTGGCTGTTTGTGATTTGTTGTTCTTAGTATTCAGATATCATAACCTGGAGGATTTACAGACTTAAGTTTTGATTTTCCTATGCAGGCTGCCACAGCATTAGAGCTACCTCTGTCTAATGGCCTCTCTTTGTTTCATTAATTTAACAGAGAACATCAGAAAAGATCACTGGGTTTCCCCCAAGATTCCAGCTTGGATGATACTCTAAGATGGGGCTGGCAAACTTCTTTTTTTAAGGGTTAGATAGTAAATATTATCCATACTGTTCATACTGTCTCTGTCACAACTACTCATTGTGCTCATGTAGCTCTAAAACCCCATAGACAAAGTGTCAATTATATTGTCTAAATGTATATTTTTAGAACCTACTATTAAAAGTGCAAGTGAACATAATTGTTCTATAAGAATAAAGAGTAGGGAGGACTCTCCAGACATAGATAGATAGATGATAGATAGATAGATAGATAGATAGATAGATAGATAGATAGATAGATAAATAGATAGAAAGATAGATGATAGGTAGAAGCAAGAACAGCTTGATATAACAACCTAACAAAACAAAGATTAAATAATTCAGTAGTACAACCCCATGTGTCCCTATCAACACTAATAAAAGAGAAAAATGGTAATTGGCGTACGAGCTACCCTTTTCATTGGCTAATCAGGGCTATATGCGAATTAACTGCCAACTAAGATTGGCAGTTAACTGCCAACAAGATGGCGGTTAATTTGCATATGTAGGCACAATGCAGGGAGGTGAAAGGGAAAGCAGGAAGAAGCCCCCTGCCACTGACAGTGATCGGAAACCCAGGGGGGAGCTAAGAGCTGGGGGGCAGGGCAAAGGCGGCCCTGGGGCCGCCTTTGCCCTGCCCCCCAGCCATGATCGGAGAATCAGGTGCCTTTTCCCGCCCTGGCCAGTGATAGCAGGAAGTAGGGGTGGAGCCAGCGATGGGAGCTGGGCACAGTCGAAGCTGGCAGTCCCGGGAGCTAGGGGTCCCTTGCCTGGGCCTAAAGCGGAGCCCACGATCGCGGGGCCGCTGCAGCTGCGGGTCCCCGCTGCCCGGGCCGGACGCCTCGGCCAGAGGCGTCAGGCCTGGGCAAGGGGCCGATCCTGCGATTGGAGGGTGATGGGGGTCAACACCTGAGGGCTCCCAGTATGTGAGAAGGGGCAGGCTGGGCTGAGGGACACTCCCCCCCACACACACACACCCAGTGCACGAATTTCGTGCACCGGGCCCCTAGTAAATAATAATAAAAAAACCTAGATAAAATCTTAAATAGAATGCTAGCAAAGTGCTTTAAGTACAGTAAAATAAAAATGCTCAGTGACAAAGTATATAGGATTTTCTGACTATTTTAAGCATATTATAAAAATATTTTTCTGGAGTATGATGGAGAAGAATGAACATTTTTCTATTTTAATCTTTCCCTTATGAGTATGGTCTATATATTAATTTATGTGTCTCCTTTTAATGTACTTTAAGATAATTTGATATTCTTTTATAACTTTTATGATAACAATAATTTTTATTACATTAAGGGTTAGATAACTTTTGGGTTTTCCTCTATTATTAAACTCCTTTTTCTTAATATTTTCCAATCTGCTTGTTCCTGGTATAATTTTAATGTTTTCATATTGTCTTATAAACAATTACCTACCTGACTGGTCATTCTTACTGGTTTAACTGTCCTGTTTGTTGATTCTCTGATTTTGTGTTTTATTAGAAATTATATCAATGACTTCTTTTTCTTTTATTTCAATGTCTAAAATATCCAGTGAAACAGTGAATAAAAGTGGGCACATTATGAGAATTTAAGTTCAACAGGTATAGCAGAGATTTTTTTTTAATCTGTTTACATAGAAAACTACCAGGATTGGTATAGTGACTCCATGGTGTGAAACCACAGTAGTTGTATCTTGTTGCTCAAACTTTTAGGATGACCCTCCACCTGTTCCAGCCTGATTCATAGCTATGCATCCAGCTCGGTAGGCAGAGAAGCCTAAAAGTAAAAAATGGGCAACCTTAATCTGGTTACTGCAGAAGAAGAGAACAGATATTGGAGGCATCCTTGTCTTGCTAGGGGTTTCAAAAAAACTGCTTCTAACATTTTACCCTCTTCATCATATTTGAACAAGTTACCTTCTACAACAGTTATTTTAGCCTTTTTAAAAATCATGAACAAATCCCTCAGCTGTACTTATTGAGATGATCACATTGTTTGCAACTTCCTAATGTGGCTGCACTAATTTACAGTCCCACCAGCAGTGAATGAGGGTTCCCATTTCTCTACGTCTTTATCAACACTTGTTATTTGTTGTCTTTCTTATAATAGCCAATCTGTCCAGTGTGAGGTGATAGTTCATTGTTGCTTTGGCTTACATTTTCCTAATGATTCGTGATGCTGAGTATCTTTTCATGTGTCTGTTGTCCATCTGAATGTCTTCTTTAGAAAAATATCTATTCAGGTCCTCTGCCCATTTTTAAATCAGATTTTTTGAAATGTTGAGCTGAATTAGTTCTTCACATTTTTTATATTAACCCTGATTAGATATATCATTTGTGAGTATCTTCTCCCATTCAGTGGGTTGCCTTTTCATTTTTTTTTATGGTTTCCTTTTCTGTGCAAAATCTTCTTAGTTTGATATAATCCCATTTGTTTAGTTTTGCTTTGGTTGTCCTTGCCTGGAGAGACATATTCAAAACTATTACTTAGGCTGATATCAAAAAGTTTATTTCCTATGTTTTCTTCTATGAGTTTTATGGCTTCTGGTCTTACTTTAAGTCTCCATTTTACATTTATTTTTGTATATGGCATAAGCAAGTAGTTCAGTTTCATCTTTTTGCATGTAGCTATTCAGTTTTTTTTAACATCATTTATTAAAGATACTTTCTTTCCCCATTGTATATCCTTGGCTCTTTTGTCATAGATTAATTGACCATATATGTATGATGTATCGCTGGGTTCTCTATTGTGTTCCATTGATCTATGTGTCCATTTTTAAAATTTTTATACTTTTGGTGCCAGTCCCATGCTGTTTTGATTGCTAGAGCTTTGTAGTCTAGTTTGAAATCAGTGAGCATGATACCTCCAACTTTATTCTTCTGTTTCAAGATTGCTTTGGCTATTTGGGGTTTTTATGGATCCATGTAAAGTTAAGGTTTACTTGTTCTAGTTCTGTAAAAAAAATGCCATAGGTATTCTGACAGGAATTTAATTGAACCTGTAAATTGCTATAGGTACTATAGACCAGGGATCCTCAAACTATGGCCCGTGGGCCATATGCGGCCCGCCGAAAACATTTATCCGGCCCGCTGGGTGTTTTTGCCTCCACAGTCAGTCCTGCTTAGCAGCCGACTCGTCCTGGGCACGCAGTGTGCATGTGTGAAATGTCTGAGGGACAGTGAACTGGCCCCCTGTTTAAAAAGTTTGAGGACCTCTGCTATAGTCATTTTAACAATATTAAGTCTTTCAATCCATGCACATGAAATATCTTTCTATTTATTTGTGTCTTCTTCAGTTTATTTCATCAATACCTTATAGTTTCCAGTATACAGGTCTTTTACCTCCTAGTTAAATTTATTCCTAGGTGTTTTATTCTTTATGATGAAATTAAAAATGCAGTTGTTTTCTTAATTTCCCTTCCTCATAGTTTGGTATTAATGTATAGAAATGCAATAGATTTCTGCATATTGATTTTGTATTAAAACCTAGGCCTCATAGCAACACAGTTTACAATAGCCAAGATTTGGAAACAACCTAAGTGTCCATTAGCAGATGAGTAGATTAAAAAACTGTTGTATATCTACACAATGGAATACTACACTGCTGTAAAAAAGAAAGAACTCTTACTATTTGCAACAGCATGGATAGACCTGGAAAGCATTATGCTAAGCGAAATAAGCCAGTCAGAGAAACAAAAATATCACATGATCTCACTCATTTGTGGAATATAATGAACAACATAAACTGATGAATAAAAATAGATGCAGAGACATTGAAGCATTGAACAGTTTGTCAATCTTCAGCGGGAAGACAGGGAAGGGTGGAGGTGGGGGGTAAGAGATGAACCAAAGGATTTTTATGCATGCATATAAGCATAACCAATGAACACAGATACTAGAGGGGTGGGGGTATATGCTGGGGGGTGAGGGTGGCCAATGGGAGAAAAGGAGACATATGTAATACTATATGTAATACTTTAAAGAATTAAAAATAAATAAAATAAAACCTAGGCATCAGGGTCCTGAGACACAATTCACCCTCCCACCTGACATCCAACCTCAGTAGCAGCTCACTATTCTGCCTAATTTCAGTTTTTGTTTCTGGCAGTTAAGCTTTCCAATTTTTGGATTTACATTCAAATATGCATTTAAGTTCTTTTACTTTTTCCTAATGTCCTCTGTGCTTGGATCTAGAAAATGGTTGAGTGCTATTTCACATCAGGTAATGCCACCATCTAAACTGAAAGTCTCACAGCAATATTTCCTAACATATAATTCTAACCTCACAAAAGGTGTGTTGAAACATTAAATTAATTGTTTGGACATTTTGAAAACGGAATGCTCATCTTGATTTTAGATAATTTATATTTTAATTACTTGTTATATAACCTCAATTTCCTATTAAATGCTTCATGTTTTAGGGAAAGGTTTGTTGCTATTTTCATAATGACTGTTTATTATTTTCGACACATTAGTAATCTATGTAGGTAGATTGATGATTAAGCCAATAAAGTGTCACTGGTTTAATCAACAACTCAAAGACTTCTTTGCTACTTTAGAGTTCAGGAAAATCTGAAAATTGAGATGTGTGAAGTATTCAAATAGTAAATACATTCTCATTTTTTTTCTGGAGAATGCAGATTTGTAAATAAAATTATCTACTGTTAAATAGAAAATGGTTTAAAAATGTTTATCTCCTGTTTATTTTACTATTTTAAGAAAAATATAGTATTTCTAAAATAATTTATAAAGATGCCAAAGGATAGATAAGTTAATAATGCTGTATAATAGATCACTAGATTTAGAACATCTATCTGGAAAAGCTGGAAATGGGAAGTTTAAAGTTCAAGGAGGTCTGAAATCTAACAAGCTTAATCAAAGGAAAAGATGTGAAGTGTTCACAAAAAGGAGTCTGCAAAGCCACACACATAGAAAGACTCTGCCAGTGTGGGAAAAGAATGGCAACTTTTTCCTATTAAGAAAAAATAAAAATAGGTCACATTGTTGACCTTGGCCATCCTCTGGCATAGTCATGTCAGAGCCATAACAGAGAGCATAACATAAATGGCCAAGGGGCCCTCAATATGTGAAAACAATTTCTGAAAAGAGAGTAGGAAATCAATTTACTAATTTTAACTCCCTCTTGTTTCTGCAAAGGCTCATCTTGATTTCTTGGTGAACTTTAACACTCTTAGTCTCCTTGACACAGTTCAGTTTTCATACGGTTCCCCTTAGACTACAAAAGAGATCACTGGACCATAGACAGTGCAACAGATAAACATGACCTCTCTTTTACTAAAAGCGAGAATGTCATACTGCGCTGAAAGGAAAGAATTATGGAAGGGTAAATATGGTCCAGAGGATAAGACCAGATCACGCTCTGAGATACATTAAGATGTAGCTTTCAAAAGGGCAGAGCAATTTTTTATACTCATCATTCAAAACTTCATCAACAATATCTCTAGGCCTAATATTAAAGTAAACCTCACTCTAATGCAGCCGTGGGCAAACTACGGCCCGCGGGCCGGATCCAGCCCGTTTGAAATGAATAAAACTAAAAAAAAAAAAAGACCGTACCCTTTTATGTAATGATGTTTACTTTGAATTTATATTAGTTCACACAAACACTCCATCCATGCTTTTGTTCCGGCCCTCCGGTCCAGTTTAAGAACCCATTGTGGCCCTCGAGTCAAAAAGTTTGCCCACCCCTGCTCTAATGTCACTGTTTAGTGATGTACAATAGCTCAAACATCAACCAACCGCTCAATAAAAGAAAAAGCACTCATTACATATAGATTGTTACCCATATTTTACTGAGCACCATATTGTGAAGATAAGAGAAGTATAATAATATTTCACATTTCAATAATATTTGTTATTTACAAAATACTTTGTTGCTAGCATGGGAAAAAACACAGAATATCTAATATATTTCTCTCATTTTCTCATTATAATACATACACACACATACCCTAGAGATTAAACAAAAGAAAAGGTGCAGTGGTTCTCAACCTTCTGGCCCTTTTTAAAAAAAAAAAATATTTTATTGACTTTTTACAGAGAGGGAGGGAGAAGGATAGAGAGTTAGAAACATCAATGAGAAAGAAACATCGATCAGCTGCCTCCTGCACACCCCCTACTGAGGATGTGCCCGCAACCAAGGTACATGCCCTTGACCAGAATCAAACCTGGGACCTTTCAGTCTGCAGGGTGACGCTCTATCCACTGAGCCTGTTAGGGCAACCTTCTGGCCCTTTAAATACAGTTCCTCATGTTGTGACCCAACCATAAAATTATTTTCCTTGCTACTTCATAACTGTAATGTTGCTACTGTTAGGAATCGTAATGTAAATATCTGATATGCAGGATGGTCTTAGGCGACCCCTGTGAAAGGGTCTTTCGACCGCCAAAGGGTTCGTGACCCACAGGTTGAGAACCACTGAAGAGAATATGAACCATATGTTTAGGCTATTAAGAGGGAAGAGTTGGGAAGATACATTTTATTAATTTCCATGTCCATAGAGATGGATGGGAAACAAAAATACATCCTTGAATACCTCAAAATCTGCTTCTTAAAACAGAATGGCATGGATCATCTCAAAAAATGACTGATCTACCTTCTATTCTCCGACTCTAGCATGATAGAGAGTCTGTGCTGACTGGTGAGCACTCTTCACTTGTAAGAGGCATACCTTCTGAATCCAGAAGATTTCACCAGATCCTCCCCTTCCTCAGGGTCTCTGTGTACATACCCATTTAGGCCCTAAAATTTTTAATATTCACTATAGGGCTATACCTTGATAGTAGTGGTAGTTGCATGACTATATGTATTTGCCAAACATAGATAACTACACATCTTAAAAAGGGTTATTTTTACTGTATGTAAATTAAACTTCAGCAAAAATAAGAAGTTAAAATATGTACAATATTTTAGATCATGGAATGACCTAAGTGCAAATTTTCTCAAAAGTAAAATATACAGCTAAGAGGACTAAAGATACAGACAAGTATAGATATCTACATTGTCTAGATATCTGAGTTCAAGGATAAACATATATATATACATGTATATGTATATATATACACATATATATGTATATATATATTTAAATATTTATTTATGATGTAAATATACAAAAATACTGAAGCATAAGAGAAAATCACAAGCCCCTAAAAACTTGGAATAAAAACATATCACTAAAATTGCTTCCTATGCAAAACATGACAATACTGTGTAACACATTTATTTGGTATACCAAAAAATCTAAAAAGGTGAATTTTTCAAGAAAATGAGTTCTATAAAGCAGAAGCAAGAGTCATAAAGGGGTAATACTCTGAGGTGAAATAAGACAAGAAAATAAATCTGGCTGCAAAATAATCAAAGAAACAAATACATTTTAAAAGTAACAACAGAATAAAAATTGATATTGCATCAGGTAAAACCCAACATTGACATGGGTAATTGCCGGGAGCCAGTCCATGCTTGCTGTTTCAAGGGACCTGGCATATATGGCATACGGTTCTTAATATGTTTGCTCACCTTCTTGGCACTATGTGCTTTAACCAAGGTCACCTCTCCGAGAAAGGTTGAATCCCCAGGTAGGGATTTTCCCCTGAAGTTAGGGAGGGAATAAAACCCCTCAACTAAGTGCCAGGCGGGTAATTAATCCCTTTAACTACGAACAATCATGCTTAAACTACATAATCTTTTCTCCCTGGAATGGAGATAAGAAACGCCCTAACCTTTGTAATAGAGATTGATAGGATTGAATCAACTGGTATAAATACAGTTGTAACAAGAGAGAAACACTCAGAACTTAGAACAGAATCAAGAAGACAGAACCTACACAGAGCCTAGAGACAGAAGAACTTTGCTGGAGAGACCATGCTGGAGGATCCTGGAGAGGGACTGGCCTCGGAGCCTAGAGACAGAGCCTAGCAGGAGAACATGGCAAGGGATCCTGGACTGAACCTGACTACAGAGATTGGCAGGAGAACCTGACTGGAACCTGGACACTGAACCTGACTGGAGAGCCTGGACAGAACCTGGCTGGAGAACCTAGCGAGGGAACATGGCTACAGAACCTCGCTGGAGATCCGAAGCAGAACCTCTCTGGAGACCCGGGCTAGAGATCCTGGCTAGGTTGCTGATCAACTGAACGCTGTCTCCGTGTCATTCCTTCTTCGCCGACTCCGTCCACACCTTTGGGGACCCCTGGACCTGCTGGGGTTGGACCCCGGCAGGTAATGGGTAAGGAGAATACAATTCAAACATATTGGGACAACTTTCTAAATTCATCACAATCTAGCCCCTCCTAACTTCTCTAACTCATTTTACCACCATCTCCTTTGCTTCACTTACCAAATCCCACTCTTCAGCCTCAAACAATCACTTACAACTCCCTGAATATGATGCTACTCTTTCATTACCCTAATTTAAGAGCATCAACTATGGAGTGAAAATGCCAACTTGAATCTCAATTCTTTCAATTACTAGCCTTAAGATCTTGAAAAAATTACTTAAGTTTGCTATGCCTCAGGTACTTCATCTTTAAAATGGGATCATTCCTCAGCATTTAATGCTTTTCCTTCTTATTTTCAAATTGCAAAATTCTACTCTTTTTCCAATCTCAACTTAAGTTTTACTGTAATTTCCTTGATCTCCTGGTCTATGTTAGAAACTTAATATCATCTGCTTTTTAAAAAACAATGTCTATGTCTTTATTATTTTCTCTCCTAGAATCTAAAAGAGTGGTACATAAAAAGTGTAAATTCATGAATGAATGAATGAATGAATGAATGAATGAATGAGGAGATTAATGAAAAATAGCTGAATAATGTTAAATTTTATTTTTTTAAAAAAGCAACAACAAGGTATTGTCTGTCTTAAGATGGTAAGGATTACTAGTTCAATAAAAGTTTATGGTAAGATGATATTGGGCACCCTATAATAGCATATTTTTCAATCAGAAGCTAATGGTTTCAGGATTGTTTTCTCAGTAATTTCTTGGTTTGGGTAGACATTGTAATAGAAATTCTCTATGTTCCATTCCAACTCTTCAATGTTGGGAGCTTCTGATTGTTAATATAGTTTTATGGAGAAAATGAAATTTGAAATAAGCATTAAAGAATGGATTGAATTTGAGTAGTTAGAAAGAAGAAGGGAACAACATGTATTAAGGTCTGAATAGTTCAGTTGTCCAACAGTGAAATGGAAATAAGTAGTAAAATTAAATGCAAAAAGTAGTGAAAATTCCATACACTGATAACAGAATTCACTATTGTTTCTTTATTTTCATGACACATTTTGACTACCTGGAGAGGAATCATAGTGTGATAGTTAAATTCATCTGTTTTTTTTAAAAATAAGGTCTGTGTCTGCAGCTAAACTACCTGCATTCTGATCTCATTTCTGAGACTTATTAATACTTTTGGACAAAGTTTCAAAATGCTTAGTGCCTTAATTGCTTAACCTATAAAATGGGTACAATAGAAGTACTGACCTCTTAAAGTGGTTCTAATGGTTAAATAATTTAATGCATGTTACTTAGAACAGTGACTAGCCCATTTAATTGCTCAATAAATATCATTTAACTTAAAGCTACAAGACATTTCCCATGAAGGTTGAATATACATCTTTTAACACAGCATAATCAAACTCAATCTTTTCTAACCCGAAATTATAGAGACTCACTGCCACTTTAAGACAGATTCTAATACTAACAACACCATCTTATTTAGGATAGTGTGGTAGTTAACATCATAAAAGTCAAACAAAGAAAAGGTCCAATTTCTCTGAGAACACCTCATCATTCTAATAGATGACATTCAAAATTAAGCAATGGGTTGTTCTGGAAAGCAATAAATCTAGATAAAGCTAAAAGAAAGGAAGGGAGAGAGGGAGGGAGGAAGGAAGGTGGGGGGAAGCAAAAGGAAAAAGGAAAGGGAGTTTAGGCCATGTCCCTATTCAACCTGAGGGGGAAAAAGTAGCAGAAACTGTTTAAACACTCTAAAAACTTTTTCTAAATTACACTGCACATGAGCCATTGGTTTTGTTTGTTGCCTTGGACCAGATTCATTCAAAGGAGTAACTGAAATATGAATCTGATCTGTGATTTGGAAAATGGCTCTCAATAAAAATATTCAAAAGCCTGACTGCTTCTCAGTCTCAGATGAATTAAGATTTAACTGTGACATGCATTGAACCTCTCTCTGGGGATGCTTCTCTTTCCAGGGCTGAGATCACAGAGTTCATCCTTCTGGCACTAGCAGCTCTTTGATTTTGTCAGGGAGGCCTGCCACCAGAGCACAAGGCGTAGCAATGCGAGGGTGTCTCCCATGTTCCTTAATGAAAAGCCATCCTGGGGGGCGGAGGAGCGGGGGGGGGGGGGGGGACAGGTTGGCGGATGCATTTCAAAGAGGGGAAAGGTCAGTTCATGGTCAAAGTATGAAGAGCTTGTGGAAGAAAGAAAACTTCGAAAATAAAGCATTAACATAAATTACTGAACACAGGCTTTCAAGTCTTATAGAAAGAGATGAAGCAATGCCACCATGTTCAAGGCTCCCTTTTTCAAGGATGTATTCATCTTTGTGCTCTTGTTATTACTTCAGAAAATTATCAGAAATGTCGATAGATGATTCTATTTGAGTTTCTTAAAGAAAACTTTACAGGCATTGACATTTAAAGAGATCCCACTTTTTAAACCAGAAAGAGGATAAGGTTATAGTTAGTTTTCTTGAAAGAAAATACAATCAGTAACTTTCCCAAGGGAATAGCCTCTGCTAATTGTTGGGGAAGTGGTTAATTGACATAACATTATAACATAAATGGCATCAGCTTAAAGAGATGGAAACATGAGTTTAGTGTCAGTAATCTGGTAAATTTCATAATCTCTAAGTAAACTGCATAATTATTTTCCCAAAGTGAAGGTTTTTCGGGAGTCTGAAACACATACTATCTATACAATTTGTCGACTGGCCAGTCTCCATTTTCTGCTACTGTCCCACTGGGATGAGTGAAAGGAGGACGAAAATACTCCAAAAGATCCCAAAGCAAAAACTCGGCTATGCAGAAGGAATATGGCAACTACTTCAGGTTTGCAAGCAGGAAGTCCAGAGCAGTGGTTTTGGTCTCAGGGGCCCTTTGCTCTCTTAACAATTATTGAAGACCCCAAAGACAATTTGTTTATATATCACACTAGAGGCCCGGTGTTCGAAATTTGTGCACTGGGGGAGGGGGATGTCCCTCAGCCCACAGGGATCGGGCCTAAACTGGCAGTCGGACATCCCCCTCTCAATCTGGGACTGCTGGCTCCCAACCGCTCACCTGCCTGCCTGCCTGATTGCCCCTAACCACTTCTGCCTGCCAGCCTGATCAACCCCTAACCACTCCTCTGTCAGCCTGATCAATGCCTAACTGCTCCCCTGCAGGTCCGATTGCCCCCAACTGCCCTCCCCTGACAGCTCGATCGCCCCCAACGGCCCTCTCCTTCAGGCCTGTCCCCCCTCCCCACCGCCCCTGCAACTTCCCTCCCCTGCTGGCCTGTTTGCCCCTAACTGCCCTCCCCTGCCAGCCTGGTTGCCCCTAACTGCTCTCCCCTGCAGGCCTGGCCCACCCCCCAACTGCCCTCCCCTGCCAGCCTGGTTGCCCCTAACTGCTCTCCCCTGCAGGCCTCGTCCACCCCCCAACTGCCCTCCCCTGCCAGCCATCTTGTGGTGGCCATCTTGTGACTGGGCCAGCAGGGGAGGGTAGTTGGGGGGACCAGGCCGGCAGGGGAAGGCAGTTGGGGGTGATCAGGCTGGCAGGGGAGGGCAGTTAGGTGTCAATCAGGCTAACAGAGGAGTGGTTAGGGGGTGATCAGGCTGGCAGGCGGAAGCAGTTAGGGGCAATCAGGCAGGCAGGTAGGCGAGCAGTTGGGAGCCAGCAGTCCCAGATTGTGAGAGGGATGTCCCAGATTGGAGAGGGTGCAGGCTGGGCTGAGGTACACATCCTCAACCCCACCCCCCAACCCGTTGCATGAATTTCGTGCACCAGATCTCTAGTATTAACATAAATAACACATTTTTTTATCAAATACGTAAATTTTTCCGAAATAAAATAATGAAATGAATGCTATTATCTTACACTTTTGTGAATCTGTTTTAGTATCTGTCTTAGTAAAGACAGTAGAGCTCTCTCTGCTTCTGTATTCCATCTGTTGTGATAGCTTAATTTTGATTAAAATATCTAGAAAAATCTGGTTTCCCACAGTAATGTAGTAGGAAAAGGAAAAGCATTTTAATAGCCTTTTCAGTTAAGTTTGGATACTCTTCTCTGATACTACACTAATAGCTGACAAGTGCTAGTTTCTCAACGATTAGTGCAATGTAGAATCTGAGAATACCTGGGCAGACTTTGCATACTTTGTTACCTTGAAATCCACTGGTCAATATGAAACTTTGAATGGATTTTTCACCCATGCATGATTTGGAACATCATGCATTTGTTATTAGGGAAATAATAGATCCCCGAGTTATGTAGCTCTTTCATTTCATTCAAAATACATTTTTCAAATTGCATTCATTAATATCGCCAGGAAGCTCAGCAAAAAATAATAATAATAATAATAATAATAACTATTGAGAAGCTGTCAAGCTCAGAGTAGGGAATAGGAGTTTTCCAAAAACTTAATTTTTGCTTGAAAGCTGAAATTATATTTTTGGCAATAAATACTTTAAGTGGTTTCCTTGAAGCGAGATTTTCACTCCATTCATTATCAAGAAAATATTGCTAAATTCCTGTCTACATCATCATAGTTTTTCTGTCGGTCGTTCTTTCAAATAAAAATGATGTTCCATGAAAAAAGTGTCTAGTTCAGCTCACTTCTCAAATAATCACCTTAGTGCGTTTGCTCACGGTAGTTACTGTGTTTCAGTATGCAGCAAAGTACGTTCTGCATGCTCCTGCCTTGCCACACGATATAAAAAAGACATGTACTCAAGGGTCAAGGTTTAATACAGTAATGTGTTATTTTTTTCATCAAGAACATTCTTTGTGAAATTGGCTTTTTCAAAAACTGTGAGTTCAGTTTGGTGCAATTGCCTGAATTCATGCTAAGCCGCCAGCAGTTTTACCCGTCATCTTTGCTTTTGTACCATCTGTGCAAATGCCAATGCAAAGTAAAGTAACTTTGTAGTGTTATTATAAAACATATTTTTTACCTCACCAACAACCTGAAAGGGCCTTGTGGACCCCCAGAGGTCTATAGATCATACTTTGAAACTGATGAAATTTTAAAAGTTGGCTAAAGCTGACCCATGCATAGTACAAAATCTGCATATTTGACCCTTCTAAAACTTAACTACACTCAGGGTCCAAGAGGAACACCACCCCACTCGCACAGAAACTAAAATCTGCGGATGTTCAAGTCCTGTATATAAATTGGCTCAGATCAGTGCATCCTCTGTGTCCACAAACTTCCAACAGTGGATTGGAAACAGTACAGGTGTTTATTGAAAAAATATTCACAATTAAGTGGACACATGCAGTCAAAGCCATGATGTTCAAGAATTAACGACTATGAGAGGCTGTATTAAGGAGCAGAAGGAAAGACTCCCGACTGTCTGCTTTTTATACTGACCAATTAGGGAGGGAATATTTGGGACTTTAGGTGTTGGTCATATCCTGAAGGAAGTCAAACATCTGCAGCCAACCTTTTAAAAATCTATGTCTTGAGTGAAAAGTGGGAGAACTGGCTACACTAATTGGACATAACTACACCCACAATGCCTAACCTAATTCGGGAAGAATTCGATCCCAAATTAGAACAGGAAATCTCTGGACTCTAGGAAGAATGACTTCCAAAAAAGAGAGAGATTTTAAGCAATAGACAGGAAAAGCTGGTGATATGGTAAAGACAGTTAACATGTTCCCTGTCTTGATAACAACAACAACAACAAAAGATGACTTCAGGTTGAAAATAAAAATAAGAACTATGCAAGCAAATCTTCTCCAAATAAGAAACAACAAAGTGTGGTATGATTTTGAGCAATCAATACAAGAAGAAAGCGTCCATTTTATTTGGTGCCAGGGATTTTCTCTTTGAGTTACTTAGGGTCTTTTATTTTGGACTTGTAGAGAAGGAAATATTTGTATAACTATAATGATAAAAATACTGTTTACTCATTTTAACTGTGTTTTAAGTGAAAGACAAAATACAGATTTTCATATAGGTTATAGAACAACATGTAAATGTTATCGATACTAAAGCTGGAGGGCAGTAGAGAGAATGGTAGAAGTCCTCAGACTATCCTCAGTAATGGGGAGTCAAGAGATGCAGTTGAAAGTTATAGAATGAGAAATACAGGGAAACTTTAAGTACTTAAGTAAAAGTATTATTCAACATTACAAAGTTAAAGTTAAGAAGAGATAAAATTATACAGTTATCACAAATTGGGAAAGGTAGGAGAGAGATGTATTGTGAAGGAGCTAAATTTTATGGTGCTACGTCAAGAGAAAGTGTTTAAATGTTGTAAATCAAGAGGTTATGATATAAATTATATTATTTAGACAGCCTTAATATTAAAAATATTTGATAACTATTATGGCACAGATACATAATGATCAGACCAAACCCAAGTTTATATATTCAGAATGGAGGTTTACTGGTACACACTGGCTGTATATCAACTCTGTTTTTAAAAAAATAATTAGGAAAGTAACAGCTTCCAAAACAAATATAGGAGCAGGCTAAAAGGTAGGTAGGATAGATGTAGGGAACTGTTGCATTTAATTAAAAGTATTTCTGTGCTATATTAATTTTTACTGTATGCATGCATTACTTTGATGAGAAGTAATATATAAAAGGATACTTTCATTTTATCAATAAATAAAACAATTTAAAATTATATTATCATTCTTTAAAATCTATTGATACTCAGTAGAACAAATTCAATAAAATGTAATGGTAAATATTTTCTTGGTTTATTAGTAAATTTTTTAAAAATATATTTTATTGATTTTTTACAGAGAGGAAGGGAGAGAGATAGAGAGTTAGAAACATTGATGAGAGAGCAACATCGATCAGCTGCCTCCTGCACATCTCCTACTGGGGATGTGCCCGCAACCCAGGTACTCGCCCTTGACCGGAATCGAACCTGGGACCCTTCAGTCCACAAGCCAACGCTCTATCCACTGAGCCAAACCGGTTTTGGCTATTAGTAAATTTTTTAAAAATTCTAATGTATCCTCATATATATTCTCAAGGATATATAAAGGAATTCTTTCAAATTTTAACTTAGGAGATAATTCATAATTATAATTCTTTCTCATGATGACAGGGAAGTAATGGAAATATCCTAAAACATATAGCTTATCTCTAGGGCACATTTCTTGAAAAGTTATCGATGCTTTTAAACATTAGGAGATTCTCCTCAGCAAAATTAAAGATGACGCTGGGAATTTAGTTGGCTTTAATGAATGGACCCCAATGAACCTTAACTTACGTCTGTATGGCACAATTAACTATCCTTTCTGTTCTTTAGATCACCACAGAGAACAGAAGGCCTACAATAATTACTAGAAGTTGTATTTTGAGGACATTGCTTTACTTGAATTTATGAGTAGTACAATTAGTCACAGATATTGTTGGCTGCAAGAAATAAGTCCGTGAAAAAATAGTCTCTCAAATAACATAGATGCCTGGACTTAGAATTATTTGGATGTCAGATTCGTTCATTCTGAGGGTATATGAAGTCAGTTAAAGAAAATACATAAGAAAAAAAATAATCAAAATGTAATTAATTGTAATTTTCATGTTCAAAATTTTGCAGACTCTTGTGTATTTTTATAAAAATGCAGAAATTGTTATATTGTTAGAGAGGTGTTATGGTACAAGGTATAGAGGTATGAGAGATGGACAGGTAAGTGAGGGTCCCCAAATGCTTGCATTCATTTGGAGGAGGACCTCACAGAACAGTTTTGAAGTTACAGTCCACTTAACCAACATCTACATCTTAAATCAACTTCCTCACTGTGTAATATAACAATATCTTTGTGTAGAACTTTGCATCTTCAGAGTCAAGTAATAGAGGATTTCAGGCCATGTGACATTCTTCCTTTGTATGTTTCAAACATGCAAGTTATAGTTCTTTCTTATGTTTATTAATTTTTATAGATCCTATGGAACATATATATAACATTTGTGCATAGTTTAGTCATACATATCAGAAAATAGTGGAATTTCTACATGTACACACACATAATGTAACTCAGAAATAGAAAAGAAGTCTTACTAAAGTGAATTTGAATTATTTGACTTATTCAAATCAAGTAGCTTTGTACACATATGTCCTCAATAGTCTACTCAACAGCAATGATAGTTAATAATTCAAAGTTTTTATTTTTTAGTTAAATAGATGGTCTTTTTGAGGCTATAAAAGTCTGATATGCATAAATATATAAAGTATATAATTATACAAAAAGTCTGAAAGAATATTGACTAGATGCATGTACATTATTTAAATACTGATTTAAGTCCTGGGTCATATGTTAAAACCATGAGTTCTAGCAAACATCTGTAGGAAGATATCAAAATTAGTCTTTAGAATTAGTATAAATATATTAGTTAAAACAACAAGGTTACATAAGTCACATAAACTAAAACATCTTTTTTGTTCTATACTATAAAATATTCAAAGCAAAGTTCTTAAAGGTCTTATGACATATTAAATGAATGTGTATTAAAAACTGTTTTAAACCACATTATTTCTACCTAAGAAAGCAAATTTAATGCACTTTTTCCACATTCATTCAATTATTTATTCATCATTCATCTTATAAATATTTACTGAGCCCCCTGCTCTTACACTACTATGGGGAAGGCAGAGACATAAAACATGTGGCCATAATACTGTGTGATAAGTGCTCTGGGTAATTTACCAAGTTAGGCCACGCGCAGGAACAAATAAGTTAATTACAAAAGGTCCCTCCATAGTGTTACTTCTGAAGTGACTGGTATTAAAAATAAAAAGTTGCCTACATTAGACTTCATTATACTATAAAAAACTGACAAGTGGGAAAGTCTAGAATGATTATATTTACATTAAGGAAAATTAGGTAAGATGCCTATCTTCTTAACTTTATATTCATTTTAATGGACATTCATTCCTCATCTTTTTTTCTTCAATTCTAGAAGTTCTTGGAAGGCATTATAACAGGTTCGTTTTCATAAGAGAGAGGACAATCACACAGAAAATGACTAAATTATTCTCGGTTTAGAATTTCACTGTTTATTTATTTATTTTTGCCTCAGGCTTTGAGACATTAAGGCCAAGTTATAAATCCTGGTCACTGCTTTTACTAAAGAGCAAAAATGAGAGTTTATTAGCATCTCAGTAGTTGCCTCAATAATGACAAAACAGTTGCTCATTACTGCTCATTAGTTTCGTATTAGATTCATGTGCAATAGCAATATATCTTCTATTCATACTCAATTGCAAAGCAGCTGATATGATTTGACACCTGCTGTACATAGAATTCATTAGATAGTAATAATACAAATAGAAATTCAGAAGCTGGACTTCTATTTGCCTCTGTGATGACTCTGTACAGCAAAAGGCCTCTGAATCATCTAGGCTAGAATAAGATAAATATGCGCAGCAAATAAGCAAGATTTTCCAATACTGAATTCTCTGTTTTTCTATCTACAATAATGTGCTATATATACAGTGTAATACTTTAATGAGTGGCATAATTTCCAAAGTAATGAAACACCTTTCTACTGCACAAATGAAATAAAATATTTATTTAAAGAACCATACTGAATGAAATGCATGCCTAGGATAGTACTATCACCCCCAAACAGAACAAATGAAAAGCAGGAAAAACACCTTGGGAAAGTAAAGTAAAATTGCTAAAAAACAAAGACCAAATTTGAAAAGCATTCAGAAAATATACCTTTCAAAAATATCCTTCTCAACTGAAGGGGGAAATAAAGATATTTTTAAACAAACAAAACTTTATCATTGACAAATCCTCACTAAAGAAATACTATGGGCAATCTTCAACAGAAAAAATAATTCTGAAGGAGAGCTTAGATGTTCAGGAAGGATTGAAGAATAATAAAAATATAATTATATGGGCAAATGCAAACACATACACTGTATAAAACAAAAATAATAATAGTTCATGAGGTTTAAAAATACATATGAAATTAAAATAAATGCCAACAATAACAAATAATTTATGTAAAAATAAATGATGATATTTTAAGACCCTTGCTGTTTCTAGGAAGTAATAAAACAAAGATGTTTTAATCTCTAATATAAAATCCAAAGATATAATGGAAGAATATGTAACTGTTAAGATAGTAGAGAGAAAACAAAACTATAAAAAAAAGATAGTAGAGAGAAAACAAAACTATAAAAAAAATTTCAGTCATTACAATAGAATAAAAGAAGGGCATAGACGTCAAGAAAAAGAGTACAGACAGTCCAAATAGAAAGCAAATTGTAAGATAATAGATGTAAACACAATAATGACATTAAATTGTCAATAAATTAAATGATCCAAATAAAAGACAAAAGATTGTTACAGACTCAATTTTTAAAAGCCCATATAAGTTGAATATAAGAGGCACATCTAAAATATAAGGATACATAAAGCTTAAAAGGTAAATAAATGAAATAGATAATCCATGTAAATACCAATCAAAAAAGAGCTATATACCTATATTAATGTACACCTATATTGTTATTTAGCTAATATATGTATATCTATATTCAGAGAAAGATTAAAATTCTCTCTAATTCTGTCCCCATTTCAAAGAACCATGATTTGCTTTCTGTCATTACACATTTGCATTTCCTAGAATTATTTACAATTGGAATCATACATTCTGTACTATTTTTTAGTATAACGTTATTCACTTAGCAAAATTATTTTGAAATTCATCCATGTTGTAGTGTGTATCAATAGTTCTTTTTATTTTAATCACTGAGTAAAATCCCATTGTATGAATATATTACTATTTGTGTATCCATTTGTTAATGGATATTTGGGTTGTTTCCATCCTGGGGTATTACAGATGAAACTGCTAACCAACATTTGTGTAGCAATCTTGGTCTGGACATATGATTTCATGTTTCTTGAATCAATATCTAAGACTAAAATGACTGGCTTATATGGGACGTATACGTTAATTTTTAAAGAAACAGCTAAACTGTGTTCCAAAGTGATTTTACTATTTTATCTCCCCATCAGAAGTGTATGAGTGTCTTAGCCCCTCCACATTCTAATACTCAGTATGATCATAAATTTTAGCCATTCTAAAAAATGTATAATGGTATCTTATTGTAGTTTAAATTTGTAGTTCCCTAATGTCTAATGATGTTGGGCATATTTTCAGGTTTTTATTTGCCACCTGTATATTTTCTCTGGTTCAATGTCTGTTTTGTTTTTAATTACGGTCCTTTTAAAATATGCTCACAAATTCTTCAGTACTCCTCAAGACAAGCAGCTTCATTCTTGTTGCCTTTCGTGTGGGCTAAATATAGTGTGAATTTAGTTTCAATCAGAGCACAGACCAAAACTAACTTGGAATCAATCTATCAATATAAATAAGGAAACTTGTAGTCCTCTGAGCTGCTGGCTGCCACTTTTTTTGACTAGGGAAGCTAAGCTAGGATGCAGGCATTAAGGTACACAGGCTTTAGTTAGTTAGCAGTAGGGGACCTGGGGTCAGGGTAAAGCTGGCACCGCAGATAGAAGCAGAGATGTGGATGACACAAGGGTCTCTGACATCACTGGACTTCTGGATTAAAGCAATCTTGAAGATTCTGCTAAGACTATTTTTGCACTTATGCGAGCTAAATGTTCTCATATTGTTTAAACCAGTTTAAACTTTTTTTTTTTTGTCACTTGCAAAAGTAATCGTGGTACAGACGCCCGACATGGAGACATCTATCTATTCATGCTCATTGCTAATGTTTCTATTAAAGTGTAACCATTTCTTTCTGTATAAATATTTTTTAGCTTGTTCTTCTAAACTTCTATAAAGTCACATATTTTATCCTTTCCCTTTGTATTGTCTTCTATACTAGTGTTATCTACACTTGTATTGTACTCTATAAGTAAAAAATGTGAGCTAACAGCTTACCATGTGGGATGAAATGTCAAAGCAAACTGGTTAATCATTAATATTACCCAAGATATAACCACACTTTACTAATGATTCAACGAACACAGGCAAGAACTGGCACAGAGGTACCACTTTTTTTCTAGAGATGTTCAAATTCCTTAGCCACAGTTTTCAAAAACAACCCTTTCCCTTGCATTAGGACAGTTTGGGTTAAGACAAAAGACAAATTCTGAACAATGGAGGTGGAAACATACTTCTCCAAGAACTGGTTCAAGTTTTGCAGTTCCCCAGTTTTATACTCAGTTATACAGATAGAACATATCTATGTTACCATATCCATTCTCCAGCAAGCCAAATTACCGGTCAATTTACAATAAGAAATCTGCACAGACCACATATAGCATTTTTCAGATAGGCATTCTCCAGTATCTTTCTCCTCATAAATATCATGAGCAGGTTTTACAAGGGATCTATCCAAAGTGATCAGAGTGGGTAAGAAGTACGTCACAGTTGGCTTGTTTAAACCACACACACACATACACACACACACACACAACTCTATATTTATAAAAATCATGTACATATACTATTTCATAGTGTATTTAGAAGCAAAAATTTAGAAGGCACAAGATAAAGAGATACAAATTTTTAAAATACTGTTTTATTTCATAAATTAAGATGTCTCTAAGATCTAAGTATCCCAAACTGAGATGTTAATGGCTAATATAACTGAAAAGAGTTAGATCCAAGGATCTAAGTGGAATAACTGCTGAATTAGCTGTGCTAACTAAATTATGATATTAACATTCAAATTCCCATCAACTTATTATGCAGGTTGGTGTATTTTTTTTTTGCGGTGTTTTTTGTTCATTTGTTTGGTGTTTTGTTTTGGTAAGAGCTGGCTATTAAATTTCTACCTTCCTTGTTGTCAATTCTTGCAAAATAATCAGAATGTGGTATAATTTTATATTTTTAACAAGTGATTTCAAAATTCACTGAAACTTCTCTTATGCAAGATTTTTAATTGAGTTAGAAAATTTGTTTCTAAAATTTTAAAATATGTAGATATGTGTTATCAGTAACACATTTACAGCATTATCAACCACACACACACACACACACACAAAAAAAAAAAACAAAAAAAAAAAAACAACAACAAAAAAAAAAAACCAAAAACCCATACATTACAATGGAAACATTACCATACATTCATTTTCAAAATACTTTCTTCTTACTATCACTTTCTTTTGAAAAGCTGTTACTTTCTCATTTGTTGATAAAAATCACTTCCATGAAGGAACAAGTTAAGGTGGATTTTTCTATAATATATACCACTGACAGCAATCCACTGACAGCCTTTTGTCTTTATGAAAAATCTGGAACATTTGTATTTCTATTAAAAAAAAATATAGCCCATATTCAAGTTCAACAATTCTCATCAGTACTTTGTTATGAGGTAACCAATACAAAAGTTTTTCATGGTCACTTCTTATCTCATGTACTGAAAAAGAATTCTATGATTTAGGAAAATACAATCTGTGAATCTATTTATCTAAGTACATAAAACATTGTGTAGGCATATACACACATTACTATATGCAAAAAACAAACAAAACTGAGAGAGCCACTGCCAGTCTCGGCTTGTATCATGGAGCTTTCTCTACTCTTTTCTCAATGTACTACTTGTATTGAATGTCATCCATGACAGTAAAAAAGGGAAGCCAGCAGTGCAATCTGTATGGTAAATATTAGTAGTGATATATTTCTTATTTTTAGTTTGAAAATAATGTAATTAATAGACCTACTGTGTCTTCCTACTGTGTCTCAATTGATCATTTTGTTTTCACCCATGATATTCACACATTGAATTGTATGCACATTTTATTTAATTTCTCTTTATTTTCTGCAGTATCAATTTTGATCATTACTGCTCTTTCTATATCATTCGACATCTCAGACTTCTCCATTTTCATCTCGTTCAGATAGCCTCTATTTTATTGAAATTGTAAAGAGTAAAACATAGATACTAAAATTTTATTGTTTCCTAAAGTAAGTAATGTTTAGATATGGTTTGGTTATTATATTTAGATCCGTGTTTTATGTATTCTGTGAGAGAATATTGTCATTGATTCCTCATGTTGATTTTTTTGGATCACTCATGGTTTAGTGAGGAGCAATCAATATATCCAGATCTACAGGTTAGGAATTGACAGTGTAAATGTGTATTCCAGTTTTTCTCCTACTTAATGTCCACTGGGTGCTGCTAAAATTCTCCTCTCATATCCGAAGCTGGAGAACAATAGATGTGTGCGGAGTGCCCCCAAATGTGTGTTTCCTAGCAAACACTTACTTGGTGTGAGTGGGTTAGAAGTGTTTTATTTACCTCCACTGTCTGCTTTCTTTGCAATGGGAAACCATCTGGTGTATTGTTTAATAGCTTACTATCTCAAATCATATTGCCTGGGGTCAAAACCTACCTTCTCAACCTATTTGAGGTGTGACCTTGGGCAAATCATTTAACTTGGCTCTGCTTAGTTAGCATATTTCTAAAATAGCATTTCTCTAAAATAAAATCTTTACCTGGGTTGTTAAAATTCTGGGGCCAAAGTCTATGAGCTCTTGTTAATTTGTTAGGATCCACTTTTTACCAAAAATGCTAGATGAAAATAAAAATTTCTATAGAATACCAATTCCCTGTTTTTCCTATTTCTACTCTTGCTTACAGCTGATTTAATTAATATCCAGACAGTGTGTCCCATCTGTCCCTATTCACCTTTGGCTAGTTTATATGCTGTAACTTTCAGACACTCAATGGAAAAGGGCAATTTATCTGTTGGTCAATTTTGTTTGTCCCAGCAGGGGCATAATTGCCACTCATTTTGGTTGGGATATGGGCCTCCATTTCTGATGTAGGGAGAGGAAACTGGACTGTGAACGGACGCGCTCCCATCTCCTGCCTGCCTGTCCATGCAGCAGTTTCACAGGCCCACACACGAAAGCTATAGTTTCTCCACCTGACCCTTCTGCATAGGTAATGCTTTCAGAGTTTGACAACTCTATGTATCCCTCTAACTCAGCAATTTTCAACCAGTGTGCTTCAAGAATTTTTAAAACATGAAATACCTGTAGTTAGGGGCATTGACCTCTGTCCCCTTAGATTGTCAAATAATGACAACAGCTGCCTGGTATGAATGACTCAAAATCAGACCTTTTTTTTTCAGATCGACAAAAAATATAGTAGGTTTTTTGGTGTGCCACAGAATTTTAGTGACTAGTTTATGTGAGCCATGCATGAGATGAAAAAGGTTGAAACGCACTGCTCTAACTCATAGCTCTCCTTACCTTCTAACATGTTATGTTAATTGTGTCGTCTGCCCCACCCTAGCTAGAATGATAGCTCTGTAAAAGCTGGGGATTTTCTCTGTATGCTAAAACAGCGCATGGCCCAGAATAGTTCCTCAAATAAATATGTTGTAGTACATTGAAAACCTTACTTTTTAGTACAGTTGTGACTCAAAGGGAGTTCCTATGTTTTCAGAGGCATTTCAATAGGGAACTCCAGCAGGCAAAGTTAGCTGGCCACCATAACTTGGAGGTCAAGAGACAATTATTTGGACTTCCTTCAATGCATAGCAGTTTGACATATATATTTTTTAATGTTTCTAGAAAACAATTATTATTGATAGTATTTTAATCATCAAAATCCTATAGAACCCTTAATGTACATATTCTCCATTGTGTTTTAAGTTTCGAATAAAATTTTTTATTTAAATGCAATATATACATTTTTTTAATTTTTAAATTGCTGCATTTGTATAGACTCTCCTGGGGAATATGAACTAGAGAGTTCTGAAAATTTGCTCCTGTTTCTTGCAGTGAATTTGTTTTATTTCCCCCAGAGGACATATACTTTATATCCTTACAATAGTTTTCCTCCTCTGAATTACTAAATATTTCCATCTGCCTGATGGGTTTTCTGCTTGTTCAACTTTACAGAATGAGACACTTTGTTCAGTTGGGGAAGTTGATACAGGATCAGCCAGCAATTATGTGGGTTTCATTTCTAACTTTTAACTGCAGTCAAAGGGGGAAAAGAAACGTTTTCATGCTCTGTAGCTTTATTTTGCTAGATCTGGAAGTCCCGGGTGGCTGCAGAGAGCAGTGCAAGAGCTTCTGGGAGGCAGTCACATGATCCAAATTCTCTGCTTTGGTAAGAGTTTTCTTTTCCACAGTTGTTGAATAACCTAAAGTTAGCTGAGCACCTGTCCCTACCTTCTCCATCTGACATGGCTAATCTTGCTGTTAGCCTGTTATAATATTGTCCACTTCATTCCGTTCTATTGGTGTCTTCTATTATTGCCACCAATGACTACCCCAGGGCGCTAAATCCCTAGCTTCTGGTCAGAGATTAGGATTTGGAGAAGAAGTGTCAGGCAAGGCTGTTTCCTTATTTCACAGGTGGACTTTTCTTGTCATAGCCGCCTCATTACAGACGAGTTATTATGGCTCTCAATCTGATCCCACCTGCACTAGGTTTTGTAGAAAAAATTCTCCACATTGGGGCTTTTTAATGGCCTTTTTTGTTGTTATTATTATACAACATTATAAAAGATTTTTTCTTCATTTGTCCCATTATTTACATTTCTTTGGTCAATTCCATAGAACTTAGGAAAACAATATTAAATACATGAGCTCATATTAATATCCTGAAATGGAAAGCTCATCTACTTTTTCTTCATTGTTTATTTTTTAATTTAATTTAATTTTTTTGTATATCCCAGTGGCCAGACATTACATAACTTAATATGCGATCATCCCAATAAATCCCACACTTACCCAGCACCATGCCTCGTTATTAGAATATTACTGTGTTCCTTATGCTGTACTTTATATCCCCATGACTATTCTGTAAAAGCCAATTTGTACTCTTAATCCCTTCACCTTTTTAAATAGGAGATTCTTAACTTTTCCAAAGCACTGACATTAGTGTATAATGAACCCAGACTTGAAGTATGTGATTAAATATGTAATACATTTCCTTGAAAGAGAAGTGAGTCACTTTATTTCTTATCAATATAGTAAAGCCACTCTCTTGGATTTGTAGTTGAATTTGTTAAACTTAGAAAGCGTCTCTAGCCCCAGAACTTCAACACTAACTATACTACATCCTCACTTCATCCAGTAAGTTCTACTCGTCCATGGTTTATGTGCAAGTTCTCCTGAACCACCAAGCATGTCTTACATTACCTGCAAATACTCCTTGCTATTACAGTACTTTCACAAAGTACTGAAAATGCCTCTGTAGGTGCCTTTTCTACTAGAAAAATAAGCTAAACTCACAGCAGGCAAGAACTAGGTCTTCCTCAAATTTGTATCTATAATGCCAAGCATAACATCAGCTCTCAAAAATATTTGTGGAATTAATTGCAAATAATGTGACCAAACATTAAGGCAATAAAAAGAAAATTTGAACACTGCTACTATAAAACTGGCAACACTAAGAATCTAAGTATTTGTACTTTAAGTATAGGGGTAATATATGCTTAAAGATTAAATAGTAAGTGTCTCTGAGTTTATGTTTTAAAAATTATATAAATGTCAACATTATGTAATGTTACATTAGTTAAAATTTCGTCATGACTCATATTTATACTACCAGGCTTTCATAGCAAATGTGACACAGAGAAATGAGACAGCTATTCAGGAAATTGGAGTGTGTGATGGAAATAGAAGGCTTTTACATAAAGGACAGTGCAAGTATAATTTACTCCAGCTTTGATTTTTGATCGCAACAGAAAAACACGTTTTGTTCCAGGTGCTTCAGAATCATTCAGGCTTCCTGCCTCTGGTTCTAGTGCAGTGTCTCTCTTTAAACCGGTGATTTTCAATCTTGGCTGCACATCAACATAACTTCTGTGATTTTGCTTATGGAGATGAATTTCTGAGGAGAACCAGGGCATTGAACTACTCCTCGGGAGTAAGCTAATTCCCTTATTGCTTAGAGTGAAGGGTAAATAGTTATAATTTCAAGAAATAGTTAATTGGCTATATTATATAAAATTAGAGTTATAAAGGAATAACTAGAAGAACTAGAAAAACTTTACACTTTCACCTTTCCAAACAACTCAAAATTTTAGAAGGATAATACAAATATACACACAAATCAAGGAAACATAGACCATCAGGGATGAATTAAACAGAAGCATTTAAAATAAAAAGAAAAAGCATGAAAAAGGTAACATAATTAAGAGTAAACATATCATTCTATGTGGAAGGTCTATTTGGAGAAAATACTAAAACACTACTAAAGGACATTGTCAGGAATAGTAAAATACTGAATGCTAATTAAGTGACAATCAATAGAGATATGGTCAAATAAAGTGTGGTATTTCCATATAATCAAATACTACTTAGCCATCAAAAAAAAAGTGCCCTAGTCAGTTTGGCTCAGTGGATAGAGCATTGGCCTATGGACCAAAGGGTCCCGGGTTCAATTCCAGTCAAGGGCACATGCTTTGGTTGCAGGCTCCTCCCTGGCCCAGGCCCTGGTCAACGCTCGTGCAGGAGGCAACCAATCGATGTGGTTTTCTCACATCGATGTTTCTCTCTGTCTTTCCCTCTCTCCTCCACTCTCTCTAAAAGTCAATGAAAAAATATCATTGGGTAAGGATTAACAACAAAAAAAGTGTTTTTTCTTGCACTGATATGGAACAATCATAAAGATACAATGTTAAGTGACAAAAGTAAGATACAGATTATTGTGTACTGTAAAGCATACTACTCTTAGTGTAAAAGGAGAAAAAAATCATGTTCTATGTAAATATGTGTATATATATATATATATACATATATATACAATGTAAGTAAAATTGTATGCATTATATGCTTAAATATAAGTAGAATATTTCTAGAAAGTCTCATAAGAAATAGTGGTTGCTTCTCGGAGTAGAATTTGGGTAAGAGAGAGAAACTTGCTTTTCATTGTATAACTGACTATTTTTTAATGTGCATGGATTATTTTTTAAGTTTTCTAAAACAAGAAATAAAGTAAAATTTCTGAAGTAATTGTGGTACCTATCAGTGACTTGTTTAGTCACTGATAGGTAAGCATTTGGACCTTAACAAAGCTACTGCAGGTACTTTACCTTCTCTGTGCCCTGGACTCCTTCGACAGCCCAGGATAGACTTTGGATCCATTCCCCATACATCTGTAATGCTTTTTAAGTGTATAAAATAAATAAAATAGGATCCAAAGGAAATAAAATCTATTGGCATTATTATCACAGTATTTTAAAAAAAAAATAGATGATAAGGGGTCAGACTTTCATAATAGTGATGAACATAAATGATATTTTGAGATATCTATAATAGCTCTACTATGACATGGGAACATCTTCAATTTCTGTTGCTGGAAAAGTCATAAGTAATGATAATATTATAAGGTTTATTATATAATTACAGAAAATCCTGAATTCCAGTTAAAATTAGTGAAAACAAAGATGTGATTTTCTTCCTTCCAAGTTCACAGACTACTCCTTTTTTTTTTTTTTTTAAATCCTCACTCGAGGACATTTTTCCATTGATTTTTAGAGAGAGTGGAAGACAGAGAGAAACATCGATGTGAGAGAAACACATCAAATGGTTGCCTTCTGCACATGCCTTGACCAGGGCCTGAGCTGGGGAGGATCCTGCAACAGAGGTGCGTGCCCTTGACCAGAATCAAACCCAGACCCTTTGGTCCACAGGCCTACGCTCTATCCACTGAGCCAAACCAGTTAGGGCCACAGACTCCTTTTAAAGTCTATCCAGGAATTCACTGAATCTGGACTCTAAAATAAGAATCCTTTCTTAATAAAAATTCTCTGGGCTGAAATTCATTCATATTCAGAGTAAGAAATTTAATACAGATCCTTGTCATAAAAGTTTCAGGTGAGTAAGTAATAATATGTTACTATTTTTCTTCATTCCAACTTATAAACATGCTTGGGATATTAATTTTTCTAAGATACCACAGTCAACAGGTTAGACAGAGCTATCATAACAATTTTGTTTTGAGGTTTATACTACTGTATGAAATGAAAAACACATCAACTACCCAGTGAATCATTTCCATGTAGACGTCTATATATATAAAACCTAATATGCAAATAGACCGAATGACGGAACAACCGGTCACTATGACATGCGCTGACCACCAGGGGGTGCGTGCAGAACATGGCAGGTGTTGGCCTTGGTGGGATGGCGGAGCAGATGAGCAGGGGCGCCAGACCAAGGTGGGGCACCTGTCGCTGTCATGGGGGCAAGCCTCTGGTGGTTACTGAAAATTCTTTGCTCCCACACATCACGGTCCTGCCAGGCGCTCGCCCCGCTCGCACCCACTGCCAGCACTGGAGCCACCACTCAGACCCACTGCCGGCCACAATCGCCCCTGAGGTCTTCTCACCTCCCCCTGCTCTTGAGGGGCAACTGGGGCAGCAGCTGCCACTCACACCTGCTGAAGGCGCTGGCCCCAATCACTCCGTGCCATCGGGTGCAACCAGGGCTGGCGCCATAAGCATGTGGGAGCAGTGCGGGAGCGGGACTGCTGGCAGTCAGGGGGCCATGGTGGGAGGGGCCAGGTGGGGGTGCTGAGGATGGGCCGAGACCTGCCCCTGTGCCCACCAAAGCCTCGTGGCTCACAGTTCCTTTCAAGGTGCACAAATCCGTGTACTGGGCCCCTAGTCTGTTAATATTGGTTCTAGCTTTTTCTTTTTTTTAATAATTGAACTTCCCCTTTTCTCCACCCCACCCTGAAATCACTGAGTTACAGTTTTTAACATTTTCTTTACTTCTCCTTTATGCATAGGACTCAGCTAATAGCACCTCCCATACCTCTCCACACCTCTGACCAATGGCTACTGAAGCCTGTGTTTTCATTTGACTTTATATAGCATCACGTTTTTCATCTTGGGGTATGTGATTAAGAGAAATTGCTTAAATGCCAATGCTCCTGACTTTTAAGCAATCATTGATTCTTCCTTTTGTCTCAACCATCAAAGCTGTTAGTACTTTGAACCCTCTTTAAGTTGCAAAATGTCCACTTGAAAACCTTAATCAGTCAGAAAGTTGGTAAATTATACCTTCACGCTATCCATATTGAATACCCATTACTCCTGGACATAGCACATTAACTGACTCATTAGCTATTTCAAACCATATGGACTTAGGTTTGGGTGGGTCATTTTGATAATATCCTGAGGTGAGTTTCCTAATTATTGCAATTATGTGATCTCAATCATGAGGCCAGGTTCACAAAATAGTGTCAGTGCCTTTAGAATGAGTGTCAGTGCACCCAGACAATGACTGAGATGAGCAACATGCTCTTTCGTTGTTATAAGTCCCTTGATACCCTAAAAGTAATTACTTAAAGAGTTCTGAGAAGATGCCAGAAACAGGCTGAGACTGGAATAAGCAGGGAATGTTACAGCACTTGCCAATCATAAATAGGTTGCCCAGATTTGAAAGTGGCAGAACTTGAATTCCTTTAATGTTGATGCTGCTTAAACATTGTTTCCAGTGTATATTTTTGTGGAATATTTTAAGCAAAAATGCAGATTTAAAAAAAAAAAAAAGGAGTGAGAAAAGAACAGGTGTGAAAATCATGTTGTCTCTGAGAAATTCTGTGATGGCATCACAAAGCAATAAGGGGTTAGATGTTCACATACCAAAATTGGGAGGATAGAAAGAGATTTGTTTAATAACTGAAAGTTGTTTGTATAGTGGTAAAATACACTTAAAGGATACCATTTAAAGTGTACAGTTTGTGGCATTAAGTGCATTCACATTGTTCTGCAGCCATCTCTACCATCTATCTCCAGAGCGTTTTCATCTTGTAAAACTGAAACTCTGTTCCCATTAAACACTAACGCCTCATTCCCTCTTCTCCTCCTCTGGCAACTAACATTCTACTTTCTGTCTCTATGCATTTGACTACTCTAGGTACCTCACATAAATGGAAGCATACAATTTGTTTTCTTCGTGACCAACCTAGGTCACTTAGCATAATGTCTTCACGGTTCATCTATGCCAGTGATGGCAACCTATGACACGTGTGTCAGAGGTGACACGCAAACTCATTTTTTTGGTTGATTTTTCTTTGTTAAATGGCATTTAAATACATAAAATAAATATCAAAAATATGTCTTTGTTTTACTATGGTTGCAAATATCAAAAAATTTCTGTATGTGACACAGCACCAAAGTTAGGGTTTTTCAAAATGCTGACACGCCGAGCTCAAAAGGTTCGCCATCACTGATCTATGCTGTAGCATGTGTTAGAATTTCCCTCTTTTTTTAGGCTCAATAATATTCCATTGTGTGGGTGGATAGATAGATAGGTAGATAGATAGATAGATAGATGATAGATAGATAGATAGATAGATAGATAGATAGATAGATAGATAGATAGATGATAGATAGATACCACATTTTGTTTATCCATTCATCTGTCTGTGGACACTTGGTTGCTTTCACCATTTGGTTTTGTGAATAGTACTACTATTTTTACATGGGTGTAAAAATATCTGTTCAAGTCCCTGCTTTCAATTTTGAAAGGTTATTTTTTTAAAATAAAATAGTAAACGTGCATTTTCAAAGCCTACCCTCTGCACAGGCATCTAGAAGTTACCAACTACAAATTAAAATTAAAGGTATCAATTTGAAAGTGAAACAGGAAATCCCCAAAGCTCACCACTTCCTTTTATTTTTCTGGCTTCTTTACTTAAAGGCCAAAGATAAACATTAGAAGTAAAAAATATTTCTTTTGCTTTAGACTCTAAGATATATATGAAAGGATTAGAACAATCAGGGTTGCCGAAGCAGGCCAGCTGGGGACAACACCAGAACACCACTACAAAATAGACACAAGCAGACCTCATTTTATCGCACTTCACTTGTTATATTTTGTACAGATTGAAGGGAAGACCCTCCACCAGCAATATGATATGGCTCTCTTTATATAGTGTTGGGACCGAATGGACAATATATCTGAGATATTGGAACAGGGTAGTCATGCTCCGGCTGGTATAAACAACCAAGCTACTGAAATATGGAGGTTTACTGGAAAAAAAGACAGAAATATGTAATCCCACAACTGAACACTAATGAACTGATAATTAGCTAGTACGAAATATTTTTAAATTAAATTTATGGGGGTGACATTGGTTAATATGACCATATAAGTTTCAGGTGTGAGTTTCTATGTTACAAGATCTCTTCTTTCAAGAAAAGTCTGCAGATGGAGAGACTAAAGAGCAGGCCTCAGGTTTGCAAAGGACCATTCACACTTGTGAATAGTTTGGGGGTTCAGTACAGATAAATTACAATTTAAAGGTTGAAATGACAATCTAAGAAAGCAGGATCACTCAGGAATTAATGTGTGTGTGTGATTCTATTAGAAGAATTAAATTAAAGCATTTGGTAGAGTATAATACCAGTTGCTTTATTCCTAGCCACCCACAGATCCTGTTGAAGCCAATCTATTACCTGTGGTATTGATGGGGAAAATGAGACATTTTTAGGGGGCTACCAATCTGAATCTGTGCAATTAACCTAATGCACATTCTTATTAGCCGGTAGTCTACCACTGCCCCTTTAATTGTCTGGTCCTGCAAGACCTGTTTTCTCCCATTTTAGAGAAGCCATAAACCATCCCCAGACGAAGTTATCAGTATTGGTGCCAGGCCAGGCCTTTAGTTGTGGTCTCAAGGCCCCCGCATATGGGGCTCTTTAAGAACTTGCAAAGGGAACCAGAAAACCCTTATTTGGGAGACCAAGGGCTAGAAAGATATAAAAAGGGAAGGCTTCCTCCATGTTTTTGCTCAGGATGTGGAAAGAAACAGTCTCCCTTGAGTCTTGTGCTGGTACATGTGAAATGTCTGGAAACAAATGGGTTTTTCCTGTGCCTCCAGAACTCCTGCATATTTTTCGGTCGCCTGGTAAATTCTGTAACAGTATAAGGACCAAATACCCTACAGACATTTTATTTCAAGGTTGTGATGCTCTCATGAAGACCCAACTCCTAAACTTCTAAGTTCTTAAGGTGAAAACAGCAGCTGGACTCACCGAGATTCGAGCAATGATGCATGTGGAGGGTGCTGAATTTAGTTGGTTAATGTGACAGCAATTTAATAAAAAGAATCAAAATTTGGGGAGTTAAAGGTTATCTGAAGAGATTAAATATAGAGGGGAAAACCTTTATTAGAAACCAAATATAAATATAGGTTTTGGACCTTGTTTTATTTGCCTAGGCATTAGCTTATAGAGTAGAGTCAGAAAGACTGGAATGTAAGGCTTCTCTTCTGGGCAGAGGACATCTCCTCTAGTTGCTCTTTAACTGAGTCATCCTTGTCTTCACCCCATGTTACACTGTATAATGGTTGAGAGCACAAGTTCTGTTGCTTCCAAGCTGTGTGACCTTAGACAGGTAATTAAACTGTTCAGAGTCTCAGGTTAATCCAAGATTTAAAAGAAGGCGGGGGAGAGGGAGGCAATAATATACATACACCTTTTTTTTCTTTTTTCACTAATAAATGAATTCATAAATATAAAGCAATTACAACAGAGCTTGGGACATATTAATAGCTCAATATGTGCTGAGCCATTACCATTGCTATCACTGTGGTTTCCTTCTTTCATTTGACTTCTTAACAAGAATATGAAAAACAATTTTAGAGAAAGCCCAAATTGAAGAACCAGACACAGGAAGACAATCATAGGAAATTTATTTAAAAAATGAAATATTTATTGTATTTTAACCATTTCTAGGTTAAATATATTTTATCTACCTTTGTGTGCATTGCTGAGAATTATCCTGTGAATTCTGCTTATGCAAAAGTCATGACTTTTGTCTAACTTAGATCGAAGGACAGTCAAGAACTGTGGCTTGAACTGTTTTCCCAGGGACAGAATGAATCTTCCAGCTGGATTAGAGATGCCCTTCGATGTTGGCACGCTTTATCCTGGTGGTGTTCACGGTTACTTCAGTTTACCAGAGAAAGAATGCCAGTTGGGTGGCTTTTATAGAAAAGGTAAGCTTCTGCTAGAGACACTCAAAAACCTTTTGCCTGACCTTTGCAGATCACTGGTTCTTGCATTAGACTTTCCAAGTAGTGTCTCCTTTATCTAACTCTTGCTCCCATACCCACAGTCCATTTTCATCTAATTTATAAGATGTACGAAGCGTACGTAAGTTTCTAATGGTACCTATGATTTCTGTATAGGTGACTACTTCTCATGCATTAAATACTGTTCTTTAAAACTGTGTAAATGAAATAAAATGTGACTCTACTGGGAGATTTTAATGCTTCAACTATTGCTGGTCTTTCCTCTTTCAATGTACTCTATCTCACTTGTTCCATTACATCATGGAGACGTGCAAAGTGAAAATTGCCTAGCACATTTTCCCTTCTGAGAGAATAATGGGAAAATCTCTGAATTGCTGAGATTATTGGAATGTCTATTACCTAATAACCAGTGTTGCCAATGAAACCAATGGTGTGAGAGACAGGGAGGGGGGTAAGGAGAAAGGGGGAGGAGTGTTTAGTTTCTAATTTATGTAATTAATTTTTATAACATGAAAACAACCTAAATATTTCACTAACAGAAGTTAATGTGACTCCTCTAAAGACTACAGATCCACAATACTCTTCCTAGGAATATGGAACCATAAATGATAGGCAGATTCAAAAATAGTTCACAGTTTATGGGTGAAGTTTGTTAGTATTGGTAAATGCAGCATATTAAAATGGTTACTATGTTTCTGTTTTAGTTTTAGAATGTATTGCCCTTAATGGAATAAAAGACGATTTAGTAATTTTTCATGTAGTCTGGTGGCAAAAGGGAAATCTTTCTTTGTTGACTGCTGAAGGAATAAAAATCTACAAATGTTAGTGCGCTTGAGCTAACTTATGCGCTATATAGTTTTAAATCCTATTTAAATAAAGTGGTAATAAGTTAAATAATTATACCATTTTGTGCAAATCACGTATGCCCTTTCCTTTCATCCTTTTCTTTTACAAATTGTCTAGCACCTCCATCCCATGCTTTCCAAACTTAAGGGCATGAATCAAGGATGCCCAGTGACTCAGCAGAATGAGAAAAACTTAACTGGAGGCCAGTGACAATCCAGGGTATGGTAGAAAGACATAATACCTCTCCATCCAACCCCATGAACATAAGTAAGGTCCCTCAAATATTCAAATTATATCCTGGGAAAGGCACCAGAAATGGGTAATGGTGAGGTAACTCTAAAGAGTTTGAACAACAGCTATGGTTGATAATATAACCTTTAACACGACTGGTTATAAACCCAAAGCAGTCTTTTAAACACTAAGAGACTAGATTTCTCCTATTTAACAAACTTTTTTTTGAGCGGTCACATGTTAGTGGTTAGTAATGCAGGAAAGTCGTGTAGAGGGTTGGAAAGGGGGATGGATTTGTTAGACATCTGTGAAAATGCAGTGCTGCAGAGTTAAATAAAATAGCCAATTGTAGTCAACTATATAAATAAATAAGTCAATGTTTATAAATGTTAGCCTAATATAGATAGAAATATTGACAGAACTTTCTTATAGGTGTTTCAGACTAGAAAAATAATACCAGCTTCAGCCCTAGATGGCTTTGCTCAGTGGGTCAAGCATCAGCCTGTGGACAGAAGGATCCCGGGTTCAATTCCGGTCAAGGGTACACGCCCGGGTTGTGGGCTCGATCCCTAGTGAGGGGCATGCAGGAGGCAGCCTATCAGTGATTCTCTCTTATCGTTGATTTTTTTTTTATCTCTTCCTCTCCCTTCCTCTCTGATATCAATAAAAATAATAATACTGGCCTCCTCTGCAAAATTCATAGGAAAGAGTGTAAGTTTCCAACATGGGAGACTGAGCAAAAAGAGAATAATAGGAATAGTTACATTAATAAAGGGGGGAGGGAGTATCCTCTGAACAGAAATTGCTTGTATTTTCATGAATATAACCAGTATTTTATAATAGAAGTCTTTTATTTTCCTTATTTTTACATTGGATTTGTTGGGGTGACATTGGTTAACAAAATTATATAGGTTTCAGGTGTACAACTCTATAATGCATCAACTGTATATTGCATGGTGTATTTACCACCCCAAGTCAAGTCTCCTTTCATAACCATTTATCCCTCTCCCCCTTATCCTCTTCTACCTCCCCCAATACCCCTTCCCTCTGGTAATCACCAGGTATAAGGGAAGTCTTAAGAAAAGGAATTGAGGGTGACTAAATGACATAATCTTGGTAACATGTGACCAGCACTACAGTCTCCATCTATCTGGTGTGAGGAGGGAAACATCAGGGCCAAGGCTTTCACATGAGGAACTGCCTAGTAAGGAGGACAGTGACTATCTGTTATTAAATAGAGCTCAAACAATCCCATAATCTATGTCTTAAATCTAGATGGAAAATGTCTGAATACTGCAACTGGATTCACCAGCTATTTTTAGGATTCAGAGCAGGGGAAATTACTTTTATCTTGGGACTTATATTGTTCCTGATTTAGGGCTTTTTACTCCAGGATTCCCAGAAAGAGGTAACACTTAAGAGCAACAAGAAGTAACATCATTTTCTGGTCTTGTCCATAGTTCCTTTTACAATAGCTCTACATCAAGGAATCTATATATACAAAAGGCTAATATGCTAATTCTCTGACCGTCCAACTGGTCACTATGATGCACACTGACCACCAGGAGGCAGATGCTCAACACAGGAGCTGCCATGCCATGACACACACTGGCCAGCATCACGGACCTGGTGCAGACAAACCAGCACTCGGCTTCCCCCAAGTGGGACACAGGCCCTGCCACCAACCACCCTGGAGCAACACCCGACCAAATCGCAGCCACTGCTGCCAAGACTCCATGGTGTAGAATGCAGCCCACAGCCCAGCCCAGCCCAGCCCAGCCCAGAAACAGTCACTGTGGGCACCGGGTAATGACGTCACGTAGCAATGCCTGGCTTCCTCTCCCTGGCAACTAGCCTCCTTGGAGTCTCTTCAGCCCAGGAACACAACTTGCTTTATAGCCAGGTGGAAACATTTTACACTTTAAATGTCTGTGAAGCATTTTCTTGTGCCTCATCTTATTTGATCCTTACAGAAATCCTGGAGTAGGTAGATAGAAGACCCGGTGGAATCTTATTTTCATTATCTGGAAAATGGAGATTTAGAAAGTTTAGAACCTTGACCCAACTGAAAAGAAATAAGAAATGGTGGACCTTGAAAATTACTTTAGGTTTTCTCGCTGCACAGAATATAGTCAAACACTGCTGCAGTTAAATATTTTACTCTTTGTTCTCCCTGAGTGATCTACAATAATAATCTGCTTCGTGTTGATATTTATTGCTGTGTTGCTGACAATTACCTGAAAGAGAAGTTGGGGTGCTTCACGGGGCTGGAAAAAGTTTAGCTAAATTAGAAAGCAGGTAAAATTAAGCAAGTTTATTCTATATCTATAAAAGGCTAAGTTGAATCACACATATGTGATACATATAAAGCTCTCACTGGCGCCAATCGCACCCATGTGTTTCGACCTCTCATTGTCGATTGTGAATTTGGTTGACACTTCTATTATAGAGAAAGGGTGAATAGCAATATTAAAATATATCTTCTAATTAATTTCCTTTCAATGTGCACAAATTCATGCACCAGGCCACTAGTAGGAATATAAAGAAGGAAGCCTTTTCTTCCAAAGAATAATCCAATAGAATAGTTTCTGGGTTCTTGAAACTCTAGCAGTTACATTAAAACACTTAGCAATTTGATTTCTCTTGAAAAATACCATAGCCTTTCTGGAAGATGAGGGATCTAATTGCAGTTTAGTCACCCAATAATTCCCAAAAAGCCAACTGAGAATTCTATTCAATAAAGTCCATTAAAAGCCTAAAGATTAGCTAGTTTCTGTTTCTATTACAAACCAAATAGGGGGTGGGGGAAGAAAAGCAAACTTTCAGGCATAAAATCATCAGCATAATTTGAACCTTCAATTTGTTTTCCACCTTCAATATCTTTTACCTGTCTGGCCCACTTCCATCTTTCTTCTCTATAGACCAGTTTCCCCTTAGGCACCATTGGATTTGAACTCTCAGAAGTCTCTGTTTTTCCTCTCTGGCTGGCTTAGCTTAAATGGGACCATATTGCTTTCACAAATTCAAGTAGGAAGAAGATTTGACTTTTACAAAAGGAATTTTTATTAACAACTGAGGGGAAATTTAAGTGATTCTATATTAACCAAATATAGAGTTGACCAAAAGTTAGTAAGAGCTTGCAAGATATTGCCCTATTTTCTTGTCTTAACCACAATATTTTTTAAAAATACATTTTTATTGATTTTAGAGAGGAGGGGAGAGGGAGAGAGATAGAAACATCAATTATGAGAGAAAAATCATTGATTGGCTGCCTCCTGCATGCCCTCTACTAGGGATCAGAATTGAATAATGACCTCCTGGTTCAACATACAACCACTGAGGCACACAGGCTGGGATTAGTCACAATATTTTTTAATGACCAGATGAAACTATTCAGATTATTATGCTCAGACAGACATAGACTGACTCCCTTGTCATATTGAGGTTCCCAGGTATTATTTTCTGTTTGGGTTTTTTTTTGTTGGTGGTGGGGTTTTTTTGTTTGTAACAGAATGGCCACTTTGGTTCTGGGCTCTGTTGAACTCCTGGTATACATTGTCTTTGATTGTTGACTGTTATCTTTTAGTTATCTAACTTTTCCTTGGGTATCTGGATGAAAAAGGCACATACCGGGCCCTTAATAATGCTTTCTGAGATTCTGAAACATCCCACACACCATTTATCATTGTTGTTTGCCCTTTCTGAATATTATTTGAACCCTAGAGCCATTAAAGTCTCATATTTTCTTGCATTCTGAATTTTGTCTTGTCCAGTCTACGGGAAGAATCTTCAGAGGCCAGTTGTTAAGATTATTTCTAACACTTTGTTTCTCATCAAAGTTAGCAACCTAGGTCAGCCCAGAGTCGGCTCTTTTAGTAGGTGGCCTCAGGAATGATGCCTGTGATTATTTTTCCCTCTGCAATGGTTAAAAGACCTCTACCTATTATAAAGCTATTGCTGCATTTAAGTTGCCTGAGGACTTCTTTCGCTGTTATCAGTTTGATACTGATAGCAAGGTTTTGCTCAGTGAATATGCACAGAGATTTTGCATGTAGGTATTTCCCCAGATCTAATAACCTTAAGCTAATTACCCTTCTAGAGTTGTGCCATAATCCCCAAATCTGGCATGGACAAAAAAAATCATATTTTTTCTTTGTTCAGGTGATAATTGAAATACCTGTTAGATTCCTGTAGAAATATTAAGTAGGAAAGTAAATACATAAGCTTGGGATTCACTACATTGATCAAAATGTGTCAGATTTCACTTTTCAAAGATGGCAGCAACAACCTCACAAGCTCTTCTCTGTTTTGATCTTGACAGTACCCCCATCTAGAAGTGGAGCTATGTCCCTTCTGAAATATTGGCAGGCTTGTGACTTGCTTGTAATCAATAGCATGGGATGTAAGTTATGCATATGACTTCTGAGGCTGGATAAGAAGAGGCAATGCAATTCTGTCTGTTCACGCTTAATGCTCTGAGCCACCAAGTAAAAAGTACCAATACCCTGAGGCTGACATGCCCTGAGGAAGTCAAGACACAGTCACTGGTCTTGGTCTTCTAGTCCAAACATGTGAGTGATCAAACTGTCAGCTGATTCTAGCCCTCAGGCTGCAAGTGATGCCCAGCCTGCAAATCATCCCCACAGGAGGTAAGCCGTCCTCTCTGTGCCCTTCCCAAGAGCCCACCACATAGAATATGTGAGCATAATAACATAGCTGTTGTTTTACGCCACTAAATTTGGATTGCTTACCACTCCTAATGGTAACTGAAACAACTGCAAGTATAAACTTTCTAGTCCTGGGACTAGATGGAATGAAAGATGCTCAGTGTCAGCAGAGGCAGATTAAGCGACATAGATTTAGAAGGAAAAGCCACTGGTCTAGAAGGAGCATAGAGAGAGTGTGGTGGCATGGAAGTCCAAAGAAGAGGACTGAGATGGGGAGTGATGCATTTTTTTATGTTGTTGAGAGCAGGAGTATGAACGCCATTTCCTCCTTTCCCTCAGAGTGATTGACTTCAATAAGGGTGAAGAATAAAATCATTGAAGTTGAGAGGTCAAATAAAGCTTTTAAATACATTTTGAAATGATACTTAAAATCATTAATTAGATTTCAGATCATTAATGTTCTTAGCACCAGTATCTTCCAGCTGTAATTTTCATTATTCATGTGCAATCCAAATGATAGCTAGTGTTTCCCATCCTTTCAAGATCTAGGTAAAATGAACTTAATACCCCTCCCTAAAATTTCTGTGGATTTTCAGGCAATTATGTTCTCATGGTTACTATCTCTGTTCAGTTACAGAACATGGACTCTTCCATTTATACAGTCATACAAACTAAAGAGAATACAAGAGAGATAAGAGAGGAGTTGAAATTCTAGAAATCCAAACAACTTTGAGTGAACCAGTAGACAAAATGATTCCTGAAGTCCTTTGTCCACCTTACAACCAGTGTCGCCATAGTGACCTCTTACCTGTTCCAACAACCAGCCTCAAGCCAACTTGCAGACTGACCTCCTTTCCCCTTTCTGCTTTGCTTCCTCCACTCTTGCTCTTGGGAACCTCCAAAAACTCCACACTTTCTCTCAATTTTGCAGAACAATTTTCCCTTCAAAGTGTTGGCAAATAAAATTCCCTTTCATAGAATGCAGTGTGGTTATGAATAGATACAGAAGAAACTTTGCTCTTATTTTGTCTCATTTTTGAAGTTTTTCTTCAGGTTTTTAGTTACTTTACTCAGGAAGGTTTCTTAGCATATCTTCTAACTTTAACATAATCTATTTTTTGCCCACATGCATAAGGAAACGATTGTATTTAGCATTCTTAAGTCACAGTCATTTTATTTACAACTTTATGATTGACACTCCTTTTTTTTTAAATTTAGTGTCATAGAATAGAATCTTTGAGCACCATCTAATTTTGCAGGTAATAGATTTTTGCACTGATAGCTTATGGATGTTTTCTCTTATGTTTGAAGTTTATTATCTGTCCTTTCCCTTGAATTCTAAAAGAATTTTGTAAGTTTTTCTATATAACAAAATTTTCTATTTTAGATGTAACAAATTGAGTACTTTTTTCTTGGTTTATAATTTAAATTATATTATTTACCTCTTTCTTTTTGGTCCAAGAGAATGTTCTTTTCTAGAATGCTTTGTGGTAGTCAAAATAGTAATAACCTCCACGCCCCACAAGATGTCCAGGTTCTAATCCCTGGAAATGGAATATGTTATTTTGCATAGCAAATAGTACTTGCAGATGCGATTACTTTAAGGATCTTGAGATGGGAAGATCATTCTGGATTATCTGGGTGAGCATAATTTATGTATATATAAAAGTCTGAGCGACTAGCTGACCAACCAACTGACTGTTCAACTGCCCGACCAGTAGCTATGATGTGCACTGACCACCAGGGGACAGACCCAGAACCAGAGAGGAGGGAGCCTGATTCCAGGGTGTGTCACCTGAGAACCACCCTCTTACAATCTGGGGCCCCTTGGGGGGATGTAGGAGAACCTGTTTTGGCCCAATCCCCGCAGGCCAGGCTGACGGACCCTACCTGCCAGAGGGATTCCTTTCACTCTGCAGATGCCCTTTGAGCCTCTGTACTGCCCCAGGTGCAGCTGGCTGGGGAGGGACTGCAGGAGGTTGGCTCCATGGAGTTTCCGCCCCGTCTCGCCCAGTCCCGCTCAGCTGGCCACCTTCTAATTAATTTCTTTTTTCAATGTGCACAAATCCGTGTACCGGGGCCCTTATCAGAGGAATCAGGAGGGTCAGAGTAGGAGAATAATGAAAGATGCTATACTGCTTGCTTTGAAGATGGAGATGGGGCCATAAGCCAAACAATGCAGGTAGACTGCAGAAGCTAGAAAATTCAAAGTGGATTCTCCCATACAGCTTCCAGGAAGAACACAGCCCTACTGACATTTTGATTTTAAGATTTCTAACCTCCAGTCCTGTAAGAGAATACATTTGTATTGTTTAAGTAATAATTTTGTGGTAATTTATTAAATAGTAATAGGAAATTAATACATACTATTTTTAGTTTCATAGGTACAAATGTCTTTAATTTTGTTGCACATATGAATCAAAGAATTTTTAGAATGGTTTTCTGTTTATTGTAGTAAATTTATTTTTAAAAGAAGGTAGTTTTGTTTTTTTAAAGAAGGAATGTAGTATAGATTATAGGAACTTTCCTTAAGTTTGGTATTTTTTCTCAGTTTGGTAATCCATAGAGAACTATCTGTGCTTCCCCAGTCTTGTTTTATGGCCAAATAGAAATGGATATGGTTTCTGTTAACCTGATATGATTCCTACTAGTATCTCCCCTGTCTGAATCAAGTGATAAATGGGAAAAGTTACAAAATAATAGTGTAACTTTGATATCACCCCTAATCTCAAGGTTTCTGGAATAATTCTTTCCTCTGTCATAGAAATAAAGTAACTCAAGCTCTCATCCTATGTGAGTGCAGATAATGTAGCTGCTTTTTAAATAATTTCTGAAGTCTAGGTAAGTGCTTACAAATGTTTGCCATCTCTATGAATCATTTAGAGAATAATTACTCGGTAGCTATAGTGTTCTTGAAATGTAGATAGTATCATGTCATTTCCTTGTTTAAATTCTTCAGACATATTTTACTTAGAAAACAGACAAAAATCTTTAAACTCACAAACTTCAGCATTATCTGTCTTTTGCACACCTCTCCAGGATTACCTGCTGCTATCATCATCTCTCACCATTGTCTTTCTGGGGTCTTAAACAAATTAAGGTTCTTCCTATTCAGGACTTTACATAAATCCTTTCCTTCATGAAATGTTCTTCCTTACCTCCTCCTGCCTCCTAACAAGTCTTCATTCTTCCGCCTTTTCTTGTGCTTTTGATTATTGCAGGCATGTTAGTTGGGGGAAAAGAAGATACATGTGTGAATATAGAATGCCAACCCAATCTTTGATTAACTAACCTTTTATCAGGGGAATGGACATTTAGTTTATGGAGCCTGTTGATATACTCAAAGATGACATTTTAAATGAGTTTTTTTGTATCCTTGTCTTTCATTTATATGGACAATCAAGAATTATGTCTTTTAAGTTCATACTTTGTAATAGTCTTATATGTAAAGAATGCAAAAGACATAGATATTTGGCCCGGTTGTAATATATGATAGGTTTGCGATTCTATTTATCTGAATACTACTCTTTTCAAAATTTCTGTGTCCGTAACTGCTCTCCAGGGATTGTGCATTTATGAGTGCAAATGACCTGATTTTTATAAAATAAAAACTAGCTCTTCTTTGGCAGGCAAAACGTTTCCAGTGAAGTGATCTCCTTTCTTACATTAAATAACAAAGATTGGATTTTTTTAAATGTTTTGTCTATGCAACATCTTTAACACTTTAATTGATTTGAAATGATCTTGGCCTTGTAAAGTATGCTCACTAAATGCTTAGGTTTTTCTTTTTTCTTTGAACCAGTGTAAGCATTTTACAGCACCTGGTTCTTTGAAAAGCAGAATCCATGCCATACCTACAAGATGGCATACTGCCAAGAAAGTCCTTTTGTGTGTGTTTGTGGTGAATCATTCAGAGTCTGTAAGACTGATCAAAATTGCACTGTTTGAAAACCTTGTTTTCCCTATTTTTTGTCTCTGATGATTCATACTTTAGTACTTTCATGTCTAGATTATCTTTTCTTTCTTGTTTCTCATCATGTTCATTCAGAAGATGTTCTTTCACTAGTTCCAAAATTTGTATTTCTATATTCTGTCAGTTTTCATCTTGAAACATACACACAGCAATATGCTCTGAATCATAAAATTCTGCATTAAATCCCAACACTTAAAAAACCCACATATTCTCAGTACAGCTTTACCTGCAATTCTGTTCCCATTTTCATTCAGTAAAAATTTGTTAACATTTTATATTCACTGGCACATGAACCTTTATTATTTCATCTGTTAGAAGATTTTGGATGCAAGAAACTTAAAAATCAATGTGAGTGGCTTAAACAGTAGGACAGTTAGTACATCATAGTCATGACTGAATATGAAAAGTACCCTGGCTTCAGTGTTAATTAAATGAATAGTTCAGTAATGGTCTCAAGGACTCAGGTTCTTCCCATCATTCTCTTTGGCCATTCTTTTAAGTCAGTTTTATTGAGGTATTACATCTAATTTTATTTATATCTGTTACAATTCATAAATTTTAAGTGTAAAATTAAATGAGTCTTGACAGATATATAATCATGTAATCACTACCACAATCAAGAAATTAAACATTTCTATCACTCCAAAAAGTTGCATTAGCCCCTTTGCAGTAAATCCCATACACCAACCTAGTCCCTGGCAATTTCAATGGAATTTTACAGTATGTACTCTGTGTCTTTTTTCCTTCACGCAGCATCATGCTTTTGATAGCCATCCAGGTTTCTGCTTGTATCAGTAGTTTGTTTCTTTTTATTACTGATATTCCGTTGTATAGAGGTATGTTGTATACCACAATTTTTGTATCCATTCACTAGTTGATGAGAACTCGAGTTGTTTCCATTTTTTGGCTATTACATAAGAAGCTGCTATAAACATTCACATAACAAATCTTTGTGTACATGTAGTTTTGCATTTCTCTTGGGTAAATACTTAGGAACATGATTCCTGGGTCATATGTTATTTATATGATTAATATCATACAAAACAAAGTGGTTGTACCATTTTGGATCTCCACCAGCAATGGAAGAGAGTTCCAGTTACTCCACACAATTACCAAAACTTGGTATCTTAAAAGTGTTTTTTGAAGAGCAATACACTTTTAATTTTAATGAATTTAATTTATCAATTTCTTCTTTTAGACATTCAGTTATTTTTTAGGTGGTGGTACATTCTAATTACACAAACGCAAAGATCACAAAGATTTACCAAGTCCATAATCATAAAGACTTTCTTCTAGGTTTTCTTCCAAAGTTAAAAAAAAAAAATAGCTGTTATATTTAGATTTACGTCTATATCAACTTCAAGAACATTTTTATGAGGGGTATGAGTTAAGGGCTGAGGGTACACATTTTGGTGATGTCCGGGGACGTTTTCGGTTATCATAACGTACAGAAGAAGGAGTGGTGCGGAGTCCTGGGTTGCTGCTAACTAACCTACAACGCACAGGAGAGTTCACCTTTTGACCGTCTTCCCTTTCTCAACAAAGAATTATCTGGCTCAAATGTCAATTGTGCCAAGGTTGCAAACGCTGTTTGAGGTCATAGTAAGGACTGGCTTATAGAGAGTGAACTAGATTGACACTGAAATGTTTTGAGCAGAGAAATGATCTAATTTAAGCTTTCAAAAAGATCATGTGGCTGTTTGTTGTGAACAGACTGAAGGGGTTGACGGGTAGGAACTAGGATAGGGTTTACGGAGATACTACAATTATCCAGGAAAGAAACGATGGTTTGGACCAGGATGATAGCAGTAGAGGTGGTGAGAAGTGATGGATTCTAGATCTATTTTGAAGGTTGAGCTAACAGGACTTACTGAATGCCCATGTCCTCCTAAAATTCCTATGTTGAAACCTAATCCGCAGTGTGATGGTCTTTGGAGATGGGGCCTTTGGGAGGTGATTCCGCCATAAACTCCCAGCCGTCAGAAATATGAGACATAAACGTTTGCTGTTTATAAACCACGTAGCCTCTGGTATTCTGTTATGGCAACCTGAAAGGGCTGTGACACTAAAAGACTGGATATGCAGGTGTGAGAGAGGAGCCATGGAGGTCCCTCCCCTCAAAACCTAATCTGTTAGGACTGATTCTGGAGCTGCATCTTCCCTAAGAATGTAACCTGGAGAAAGGGACAGAAGCCCACACAAATAATGGGAGAAAGAATGCCCATATGAACCTTTGGGTAGGCAACCAATAGTACCTATTACAGATGTCCAAATAAGAATGGGCATTGTTGGATTTGTGAATGACTACTACATAAAGACGATGGAGTTTCTTTAGAGATGTTTTCATAGCTACAGCACCAGGTGCCTTTTAAGAAACGTCTCTTTATGCAATCTTTCATTTGGTGACAGTCTGAGAGATGTAGGTAGTCCTAAAACCCATTCCATCAAACTCATTAAAGAACTTTGATTTTTCCTTTCAATATTTGCATCCCAAGCACTTACTGATTCCTACAGAGGAAGTTGGTGTATTGCTTAATAATTGCTTTCTGAGCATTTGCTTTGTCTTCCCTGAAATATTATAAGCTTACTGTGAGTCATTATGTGTTAGAAACTACTTAACATAATTGTCTCAATTACGGTAATAGCCTTATAACTATAACCTGACGAAGACCTTCTCCTTGACCAAACTCTGATCAGGCTTCCCTGAACTCTTTTTGGACTCCCATGTTCTCTCTACAATTGTCCGATTTTAGCACGCGTCCAGTTAAGTCAGTTTAGCCAGAATCCCCCATCCTCCATAGCTGATCAGACCGTAAATCTAACGGAGTTCCTCATCCCCCACAGAATCCTGTTAGCTCAGTTTAACCAGAATTCTCCCCTACTCCTGCTGTTCCCTCTCAGTAATATCCTATCCACTGCTTCTTGGGTGTAAACTCCCACTTTGGGTTCTATTTGGAATTGAGCGTAGTTCTTTCTCCGATTGCAACTGTTTGAATAAAACCTTCCTTACAATTTAACGTCAGACAATTTTTCTTTAACAAACCTTATAATCCAAATAATAGGGTTATTTCCATTTTGCACACAACAAAATTGCAGTTTGCAAAGTAATTACATTTAACCAAGATTATCCAATTTGTAAATGGGGCGTTATTTATAATAATCGAGATATGGAAGCAACCCAATTGCCCATCAATAGACAACCGGATAAAAAGTGGTGGTACATACACACACTGGAGGAGTATTCCACCATTACAAGAAAAAATGTTAACCATTTGTGATAGCATGGATGGACCTAGAGGGTATTATGCTAAGTGAAATGAGTCAGACAGAGAAAGGCAAATACCACATGATTTCATTTACATGTGGAATCTAAAGAACAAAATAAACGAACAAAATTAGAAACAGGCTCATGGAGAACAGACTGACAGATGCCAGAGGGTAGGGGAGTAAGGGGATGGGTGAAAGATAGGTGATGGGGATTAAGACATACAAATTGGTAGTTACAGAACGGTCACAGGGATGTAAAGCACAGCACAGGGAATACAGTAAAAAAAATAGTGTAATAACTATATTGCCCGATGGGTACTGGAAACATCTGGGGGAATACTTTGTAAAGCAAGTGACTGTCAAACCACTCCACTGTACACCTGAACCTAATACAAACTAATATTAAATATAAACTGAAATTGAAAAATAAAAGTAAAACCAAGATTATCCAATTTGTAAATCGGTCTTGAGCCTAAACGCTGTGTTCCAGGCCCTCCTTCTCGCCCCAGGCCTGCTGCTCCCAAGGGCGGCTACTCGGTTCGTTTTCTGGGAAGTGCTTGCTCAGACTTGGTGACTGAGTTGGAAGTTCTAGTTGCTGAGATCATGGAACCAGACCTCAGATCCCACCTACACAAATGTGCGTCCTGGATGTTCACACGTAAATGATGGCTGATCTTCCAGGCTGGCGGGCGAAGTGCATGGCGTCAGCCCAGCACCCGTTCGCTTTTGAGACCCGCCGCTTCCTCTTCCCCTGGGCGCCCGGCGGCGCGGACAGGCCCAGGGAAAGCACCGGCCGCGGCCTGCCCGCCACTCCGCGGGCCCGGCCCGGCGTCTCCGCCCCGAGCGAGGCGGTGCCGGGCGCAGCGGAACCAGGTGCCGGCCAGTCCGTTCGGCCCCTTCCCGTGGCGGCCCCGGCGCGGGACCCGCCTCCCCGCGGGATTGGAGGCCCGCGGCCCCGCCCGGCCCGCGAGGGCAGCGGGGAGCGAGCGCGCGGCGTGGACGCCCAGGGCCCGTGTTCCTCCTCCCGCCGCGGGTCCAGGCGCGCCGCGCCCCAGGCCCGGGAGGAGCCGCCTTCGGAGGGAGACGCCGGCCCGGAGGGTCCCTGCTGCCGCGGTTGGTCCCTGACTTTTTCCTAAGTCGAGTGAGAACCCGGCGCCCCCTTTCGCTCGCGTTTGCCCGGAGCGCCGGGGGGAGGGGGAGGGTTCCCTCCCTTCGGTCCGGGGAGAGCGAGAGGCGGGAAGGGAGCCTCCAGGCGCCGGCGGGCTGCGCGCGGGGTCCGGCCGGCCCTCCCCGCGGACCGGGGCTGGGCGCGCGCCCCACGCCCGGTCCTGGCTCGCGTTCAGGTTCTGGTGCCGGTTTGCCCCCCGGAAGCTTGCGTGGAGCCTTTTTCACAGCCCCGGGAAGGAGTCCGGAAGCGGGACACCGGCCCCTGGCCTGGAGGGAGGCTGCGGGGAGCGGGAGCTCGGGGTCCGCGCCCGGGAGGTGCCTTTCAGAATCAGTTTCATTTCCGGTCTCCAGTTCGCGTGCTAACTGCCTTCATCCACTTTAGACCTATTTAGAGTTGTTGCCCAGCAGAAAGTTGTTCTTTGGAGACTTTTAGGCTTTAAACCAGCGAATATGGATTGGACACTAGTGAATACCAAGTACTGGTTCGGGGGGAAGCCCCGCAAAACTTTTTCCTACTTTAGGCTTCGTTCGCCAGCTAACTTCCCGGCTTCCCTGGGCTCCCCTTAGCAGGAGGGCAGGTGAATGTCCTCGGAGGTTTCAGCTGCGTTTCTTTGCGCGACCCGAGACCTTGCTGTAAAAGATGGCAGGGCATCGGATTGGATTAAAGTAAGTGAAGGACAGAAAGCCTATTAAAAGGCACGGAAACGTTCTCATTCCGAAGCTGGGAAGATGATACAACGGAACTTCACATTAACTTTTATTCAGAAGCGCTCAACACTTTAAAAACATGGTTTGGAAATACAGGATTGCAGTTACCTTCACGTTTAAATGGGTTTCAGGCATATATGCTGGCCCCTCCACCCCCTAAGAAATGTTCTCTCCCAGTGGAAAGCTCTCATTGTGAATTCACTAACCTGTGTTCAAGTATAATGAATCGGTTCACGTTGTGTGACTGTTCTGTGGAGTCTGTGCTTCTGTCCTTGCCAATAGCACGTTAATCTCTCGGGAGGGCCGGGCCGTTCTCACTTTGGTGAAGGTGGGGAAGGGACAGGGCATGGGAAAACCGAAAGGAGCTGAAAGAGGAGTGTGCAGGCCTGAAACTGCCCAGTGGCCCAGACTTCTGCTAAATTATAAATCCTTTTATGAATCATAAATCCGTGAAAACCCCCAGCTTCTTTAACAAATACTCTGTGTCATTTGCTGGGTTTGACAATGGTGTACATTGCCATTTTCCCAATCCATAGTTGTATTTCCTCCTGACCCAAGACCTCATGTCAGTGAAAGGAACGTGTGAAATTTATTCTCTTTTTCATCAGAAATTGTGAACTCGGCTCTTAAGCTGTTAATAGTATCATGGACCCCCAAATGAATTTTGGAAATGTTGTGTTAAGTTAAACAGGCTTGCATTTTGTGTTATGTTTTTTTGTTTGTTTGTTTGTTTGTTTGTTTTTTACCATCAGTACCTCGTAGATTTCAACATTGTAATATATGTGAAGCTCCCGTTTGAACAAACCCAAGTGGCCGGAATCCTAATTTCTAGGAACCGGGGAAAGTGTCCCTTAGAAGACATTTTTGAGAAATGTATATTGACCGGAATATTTTGTTGCCGCTGTTTTTATTTTTTAATCACTGACCTCTCTCCTCTTCCTCCAGCACAAGTGATGCCACCAAGAAGAAATGAGAAATACAAACTTCCTGTCCCACTTCCAGAAGGCAAGGTTCTGGATGATATGGAAGGAAAGCAATGGGTGCTGGGCAAGATGATTGGTGCTGGAGGGTTTGGATTGATATATTTAGGTAAAGTATAACTGTATATTACCACATGTTCTTACATATGTGACTGTAATGTTTTGACATTGAAACTTTGAAATGAAATAGAATAAATGGGCTTTAGTAATATGAAGATAGTTGATATGTAGTAGAACTTCCAGTTTCAAAACATGACTGGTCTCAGTTCTTGTTGTTCATTTTTTTTTTCTTTTTCCTAAAGGACCCTTAGAAGTCTTTTCAGAGCCTAATTACACAGGCTGCCAGACACAATGTTAATGCTCTTTTTTGAGAGTGTGTTTTCCTGGAAACATTGCTTTTTTACAGCTGGGAAACCACAACTACATAAACACTTTCCATTTGTGAATCTGATTAATATTTAAGTAATATAAGATCTGGTCATTTCTTAATTAGGCTCCACTAGAGAATTGTCCTTTAATATCATCTACTGCGTGGAATGAATTTTCTCTCCTGTGCATCTAGAGCAGCGGTTCTCAACTTGTGGGTCACGACCCCTTTGGGGGTCGAACGACCCTTTCACAGGGGTCGCCTAAGACCATCGGAAAACACATATATAATTACATATTGTTTTTGTGATTAATCACTATGCTTTAATTATGTTCAATTTGTAACAATGAAAATACATCCTGTATATTAGATATTTACATTATGATTCATAACAGTAGCAAAATTACAGTTATGAAGTAGCAACAAAAATAATTTTATGGTTGGGGGTCACCACAACATGAGGAACTGTATTAAAGGGTCACAGCATTAGGGAGGTTGAGAACCACTGATCTAGAGTCTACTGGTTATGTCCTGTCTTTGGGATAATTGAGAAAATAGACGCTCGATATTATTTTCTGAGTTCTTTGGTGCATGGAGCCTTAGCTGAGTATACTTGTACACTATATTTACAAATGTTTACATTACACTGAATTTGAAAAGGCTCATTCAGGGCTACCTTAAACCTGTAGTTTAATGATTAGAGGATATCTATAACAAGAGTGGATTTAATGAATAAAATAAGGTAAATATTAGTGATATAAAAAAATTATCTTCAAGGATAAGTTTTCCTAAATGTATTGACTCATTACATCTGTTTCTACAGGAGTTTAAGAAGTGGTAAAAGACCCCATTGCAGAAATCTTGGGTTCCTCATTAAACATTTCCAACTGCTGGGGAGGAAAGGACTATTCCTCTACCCTCCTAGGTTGGATAGCTGGGTTTATGAAATGAATTGACAACAGGTAGATTAACAGGAAACAAGTGTACAAATTTACTCATTTTTAATGTTATGCACATAGGGATATTATAGGGGAAAAAAGGGAACATCCCCAAAAGTCCTGGTGCACGACATTAGTGCACTGGGGGTGGGTCCCTAGCCCGGTCTGCGCCCTCTCGCAGTCTGGGACTCCCTGGGGGATGTCTGACTGTGGGGAGCAGGCCTAAGCTGGCCATCAGTCGGACATCCCCCAAGAGGTCCTTAGCGCTGCCACGGAGGTGGGAGAGGCTCCCGCCACTGTCGCTGCACTTGCCAGTCATGAGCCCAGCTTCTGGCTGAGCGGTGCTCCCCCTGTGGAAGCACACTAACCACCAGGGGGCAGCTCCTGCATTGAGCATCTGCCCCCTGGTGTTCAGTGTGCGTCATAGCAACCGGTTCTGCTGTTCAGTCGAATTGCATATTAGCCTTTTATTATATAGGATCTTAATAGGGGAACACAAGGGATGACATGAATGGGCCCTTAGAAAAATAGATGGAGGATATGACAGTGTGTACAGATATACATATATATGTGCACATACTACTTGTGTGGTGAAAAGGAATTTATTTGCTCAGGCATGTGATTTGTCTCTTTTCAAATACAAAAAAATCTTTGCTTCTTTCAGTCTAAGTACATGCCAAATATTTTTTGCTTATTTTTTCTCATTGCCAAACAGTATTTGTTGTACAACAATTTTCAAGGTTCTATATGTTTGCAATACCTCCTACTATCAAAATTTTACTAGTAGAACCTGGATCCTGAAAATATTAGCAAGTGAACACCATTGAGGAAAGGCCATTAAACAAGGTTTAGCTGTTTGGAAAAAAAGGATCTACAAAGAAGCTAAAATAAAACTGTGTCTCAAACGTTATCATTGTTCCATCAAAAGTGGCACCCATGACTCATAGAATCAGCTCTTTAGTGAGATGCCATCAGCAGTAACTTCATTAAACTAGTTTGTAGTGATTATTTGCAAAGCTACCTAAGCAAATCCATTGAAAATTATGTTTTTGCATTTTACCATGGTTCTCATCACTTCTTGTGTAAAAGTGAAGAAGCTGGTAATTTCAGATAGACTGTTTTAGCAGACACTTGATCCACATTTGTTACCTAAGGCTGAGGAGAAACTAGCTTCTATGTCTAACTCATTGTACATATACAGCTGTTCTCTAGTTTTGAGATCAATAGCTAAGACCTTTCGGTGATCAGCAAAGGGCAGAGAAGTTTGCTGTTTACTCTTGACTTGAAGAAATGATGTGACTGTAGCATTAATAGTAACACTTACAAGAGGGAAAAAATTGAATACAAGAACAAAGTCAAGGTTCTTTTTAGTTTATGTAAAGAGAAAAAAAAGGAAGAAAGGAGACTGGATTAAAGGGTGGGAAAAAATGCTGTCGTGTAGTATAAAATAAGTGGAAATGTTTCTAAGACTCCAGGGAAGGAGAGAGAACTGAGTATGAATTCTGCTCTCAGAGAATTGCACAAATAAGAGCATGGGTTTTGATGTTTGGCAAATCTGGGTTGAATTCTGACCTTACTAAGCCACCTAAAATGGTGTGACTTTTTCCTAGTAACGAGTCTGTCTTCCTATTTTGTGTAATTGGGATAATATTAATTGTGAGGATTGAAATAATATTTTTACACAATTTAGAACTTGGTAAGCACTTACATTGAATGTGTTCATTGAATTAGAATTTCCCATCCTCAATGATAATTGAACTAACTCTAGGTTCAGTGTCTGGTGCCACAGGGGGTTAGGATGGTGACAAAGACATCTATTGGAGGGATTTTCCATTTACCCTGCCAAGGATTGTGATAGATTTAGCTACTAATGTGGTATAACTAAGAACATAGGGAATGTCAGTTGAAGACTACGGCATTTTACTTACCAACCGTTAACTATTTTTCCCCTTAACGTTTATAGTAGTAGCCACCATGACATAGTGGAAAGTTCTCCTTTCAGCTGTCTTGTTTGCTCCAGATGTGAAAGATAATGGGTTTCAGAAGTTAGTCAAAAGTCCAGAAACACAGACTCATAGGTAATAAGCTTCAGCTAAGTTCCTTTGAAGACTTGTATGAGGAAAAATGGAAATGATTTATCTGTGGAAGTTTCGTTTTTGAAGTTGGGCATAGAGGTGACTCTTTAGCAGCTTTAGAATATCAAGTACAGCGTAGAGGATGTTCAAGAGTTACTTGCCTGAGAGACTGAGACGGAGATCGGGGTATTTAACCCATACAAGCCAGTTTGCTTTATTCTCTTCCATAATCATAGATGTCACCCTTAATTCCAGCCTGTAATCTTAGAGCCACACGAAAGGCTGGGACAAGTTAAATAGCAGGATGTCACCTAAAATAATCTATGTATGCTTTATTGATAGTGAATCAATAGCACCTTTCATGAAGAAGAATACATTACTAGAACTAAAATGAACTCTGGTGCAGCCTTACGACTGAGTCCTTTACGCATGGATAAATGTTTAGACTTCATCTAAGTGACCATCATTACAATCTTTTGGCCATGCTCTCCAGTTAGGTAATTTTTGATCTTCAGAAACACAGAGGCAGGGGAGTTGGTAGGGATACTAGGATTTTTAGAAATTATCAGAATTTAACTCACTTATTTGATTGTTAAGGAAACATACTTCTACTTATAAAGAAATAGAAAAGGTTATTTATACCAGTATGACTTTTACTTATTTTACTTTTCAGTCAGCTGTAATGGGTTGATTTTTAAGGTATGCAGAACAATGTTCAGAAGAGCCTATCACCAAAATGCAGCCAGTGGAACACATATTGCTTCATTGCACACTGCTGTATTAAATGCTATTCTGGCAGTGTTTCACAGAGAAGGCTTTGAGATATGCAGCTTTATTTGACACAGTGCACCATTTTGATGCCACCACAACTGTTACTAGGACATTTTGCAAAAAATACTGGCTGTGGGGGTGGAAAAGAGAAGGAAATAAATAGGAAATAAGGATAACTTGTACTAGAAATTATATGAGATAAATTAGTTCACAGATGAAGGTGTAGAGAGAGAAAAGGTGATATACATTCAAAAGAGGAAGGGATCACTTGGACCTCGTGAATTTGATATATTGGTTGGGCCTGTACATAAGAGGCCCTAGCAGTTGTATTTTAATTTTGTATGTGCTATCACAGGCTATTAAATTGGAATTTTTAAAGAGAGAGCTCTGTCTATCTACCTATCAGTTAAGAAATCTAAGTATTTACAAAAGGTTGGCTTTGTATAAAAAAAACGAGAGTTCTTCTAAGGCTTAGCCTTTGCTTGTCTTTTTTATTTTTTGAAGTGTCCAGCCTTTTTAACATATTTATATTATGGTTTTCATCTTCAACATTTTTTGCTGTTAAACTCTTGCTTTGGGAAAGATTTACAAGCTCTTTTGTTCTTCAGTGATTTACATATAATGTCTCTTCCACTGCACCTGTTACTAATTTGTAACCAGTTACAATGGTCGAGGTTTTAACATGTGAAACCTATTGCTATAGGGACAGGTCTTCATGAAATGAGCTCACCTCTCTTGCCATAGAGTAAAAGACTTTTCAGCTTTTGAGAGAGTCTGGCTTTCTTATGAATATGGATAGACTTTTGCTTCTGAAGTGTTTTTTAGGGTCTTCTCTTTAGATATAGAAGAAGAAGAAGAAATTGTAGGAGGTATGGTCATTCTTTTAAGACATAGGCATGTCTGTGATTATAAAATAAATGAAAAGTGAAATTTCAAAGCTCTAAGTGGGAGAACTCATAGAAATGAGCTGTTTGGATGATGACAGTTTGTCCACCATTCACACTTAACAATGACACATAGGTTTTCATGGGTTTTATACTGCGTACGTGCGTGGTTTTGTAATCATGCTTCTTCAGAATGCTTCCCCTTATCACTCCATTCCATGAATTGAGTACACTTTACAGAAGTCTAAGTATTAGGGTATTTTAGGAGAAAAGACAGACAACTCCAGCAGTTATTCCAAGACAATTGTTGAAGTTTTCCATTGTTTTTAAAGGATGGCCTTCCATTAGTCAGATAGACTTTTCTTTTCTAACATCTCCAATCGCTTGAGGGAAAAGATGCCATAGAAAGACATCCATCGAAGGCCAGAAACATCTACAGATGCAATGTGAACCCAAGCAATGAAGCATGTGGCCCTCCATTGGCATTGTATGATAACAGGAGGATCTTCTGGCAGAAGAGCTGACTTTTGCTGCGTTCTGCATGCCGCCCCTCCAAACCCATCTTTGATTGGCACCTATGCCCTATTGAAACTGGCATCACACCTTCTGAATGGGCACAGTGCCAGGCTAGCAGATGGGGATGGGCAAAAGCCTGCCAGAAACCCAGTATGTGCATCAAGTTTAAGTATCAGGGGCCCAAACTCCCATCCAGGGATGTAAAAACGGCAGTCTGTTGAGAGCTTTTTGTGCTTAAGGTGAAAGGACATGCCATTTCTACTCTAGCTTGGAGGTTGATTAATTTTGAAAGTCAAACAGGAGCTCCCGTGGCTGTGTCGGGCAAAATTCTATCTTTGGTGAGTGAGAATTACTACTCCACGTAGGGAAGAGACAGTATTGTAACGAAGTTTCCGATGAGAGTTCCTCTCCTGCAAGTGCCTCCAGCACTTAAGCAGCATGCATTCGGTGGAGAGGAGTATTTCTCTTCCCCCGCAGAGTCAGGTGCAATCAAAGCCAGATCTTCAACCTGCTGCAGTAAAGAACCCTAAATTTAGAAAGGGCAGGCAAAGTTTGCAGGAACTCCTTGGTGGCAGCTCTTACCATGAACTGATGAGGCTTCACAAAAGTGTATAAAGGAGACGAAGGAAAAACTCCAAATAAAAACGCTTCAGCTTGAAACAGGAAGATCTTTAACAAACCAATGGAAAAGTTTAGTCCTCTTTCCTCAAGGCAGAGATTCTTCTGAATTTTATATCAATAAAAACTTAGTTTACCAAAATGTTAGAACCAACTTAATGTGTAAGTAACACAGCTTCCTATTCTAACATGTATTTCATTGCATGTCTATCATGTATATAAACTTCACTTCTTGAATAATGGATTTTGCATAAAATCGAGTTCTAAATATCATATTCCTTATGATCGTCTCACACCAACTACAGAAGTCGGCAAAAAAAAAAAAAAAAAAAAAAGGGCATCATTCCTTGTGATCACTTTAATCATATCCCCTAAATGCTCTTAAATTTGCAGGAATGCCTGTAAGACCAGCTGTGGCCAAGAGAGGCTTTTCCTAATCGCCGTATAGCCATTGCTTTTTCTTTTCCACTGTGTAAACTTAATCTATGGAACAGATTCCATGAGACCATTGTGAATACTTCAACGTATTCAAAACATATAACTGCCACAAATTAAACTACTAAAACTAAAGCTGGTGCTCGGTAACTGCCAAGCGAAACTGGCACGTCCCTCTGTCAGACTGCGGGAGAGTGTGCCATACAGGCCTCAGAAAACACAATTCATCCAGAAGCACTCTTGTCACTTGCTCTGATATTAAACCAGAGAAAGTGACATTAATTAAAGAAGTGACATGAGCCAACAAAGGCAATGAAACTCTCAGCTTTGGCTCATGTGCGGACCCTCCAACTTGCTCTGCTTAGGTATTGTGGCCATTTCTAGTGAGATGTATGGCTCCCCCCCCCCCCCCTTGTCTTTCCATGCTGAAACATCATTTTCGAGCAACCACAATTTCATAGCCAGGGTTGGACTAGCCAGTAGGTACACTGGTAGTCATTGTAGGGCTTCCCAGAATGGTAGTGTGATGGCATGTGATGCATTTACTGCACTTGGTAACTGCATGAGATGAACAATCGGGGGGGGGGGGGGGGGGCAGAGGAGAGTTGGTCTAACACAGCGGTTCTCAACCTGTGGGTCGCGATCCCTTTGGGGGTCAAACGACCCTTTCACAGGGGTCGCCTAAGATCATCGGAAAACACATATATAATTACATATTGTTTTTGTGATTCATCACTATGCTTTAATTATGTTCCATTTGTAACAATGAAATTGGGGGTCACCACAACATGAGGAACTGTATGAAAGGGTGGCGGCGTTAGGAAGGTTGAGGACCACTGCTCTAACAAAAAGCGAGCAGGCACACTGCAGAGTACCCAGGTTGGGTAGACTGGGAATGAGGGGAGCCTGCTGCTAGGATCCGTTGTGAAAACAAATGGCTGGTGGGCCTTTGGAGACTCTGACATGCTGAGTTAGGGGAGTGGCCACAACTTTCCTTTCCCTCTGTTCCTACAGTGTGCTCTCTCTCGGTGCTCATCTTGTTTTGTTTGGTTATTATTTGTATATTGTCCTATTCACCCCCAAGCCAACATTAGATGATAAACTCATTGTAGGCATTCTCAGGGTGCTTCACCAAGGCCTTGCATGTGATAGTTTCCTAAAAATGATTGGTTTAATTAACTCCAGAAGTAGTTTGTTACAGAACAGTAATTTTCCCAGCAACTCTCTGAGATGAAATTTTGTGCTGTAACATGTGGTGTAGGGATAAGACACAGTATTTTTTAAATACTCCATAGATTATAGGATTTATTGGGAAAAGTCTACTTTGCTCATACATATTGTAGGGAGAGTAAAATGGATATCGTATTAAGACTAAACAGCGTGGTGTCTAGATTAAAACAGTTCCACTGAGTAGCACTTATTTGAAGTAGACCTAATAGCAAGTATGAAATTGTGTGGAGGAAAGTGATGGTGTTTATTGTTAAATGAATTGACTTGTCGGCATGTAACATGCATAAGAAATCCACTTTTCACAGAATGTAAACACAACTTTAATGGGAAATAAATTATTGGAATTTCTCTTAAGTGAATGACAGGTTTGATTTAAGAGTTTTGTACATAGTCAGAAGCTTTTGTTCTGGTTGCTGGGCATAGGTATTTCCTAGTGGAGATCAGGGATTTTTATCTATGTAATTAGTCATGAGGTTTAACGTACATTTTTCATATCAGGCAGACAATTGCTTCAAAGAGACAGCAGTGCTGCAAAGGAGCAAGAAAAGAAGGCCAAAGTTGACACACACAGAGGCAAAACAGTGTAGGAAAAAAATCAACACGTTTTGCAAAATCAATCATTGAAAATGTGTCAGTGTTCAGGAGACTGTCTTTAATTTGCAATCCAACTGACAAAGAGTATTTAAATATGAGAGGCAGTATTATTGTGCCCAGCATGCCTGCTACCACTTGTTTGACTAGCTCAGAATAGAACACTGAGAGGCAAGGGCTCAAAGTTAAATGAACATTTATACATTTTAAAATCAAATGAGAGATTCAGAGTATATTCATGAATTACAAAAAAAAAAATTTTTTTTTTTCAGAACCCTAAATCTAATCAGCTGGAATTACTTTTAAAGTGTCATTCTATTTAACTTTTGGGAATGATGAATTTGCCTTTTAATAGGGATGCTGTATTTTATCATGAAGATGAAACAAACTGTCTTTTGTTAATTATTCCCCAGAGACACTGGCCATTTTTCTCTCCTATGCTTAGTGTGGAGTAAAGGCAGCTTCCACAACTTTGCTTCAAGAGCAGTCGGAAGCTACAATGTGTGTGAGAGAGCGTAGCCTCCATTGTGGGTGTTCTGAATGCCACCTAATGAAATTCTTGCAGGTAATGTTGCCAAAACCTTCACTGAGGGGGGCAGGAGCATAGAACATAGAAAAGTAGAAAAGAATGAAAGAGAATCTGGTAGAGAGTAGCTGATGAGTCAGATGTGTCTGTGGTATCTGATACCTATTAGGGTAGTTTTTTTGTGTGTGTTTTTTTGTTTGTTTTAGGAAATCATCATCCTCACCTAGTACTAAGATATTTTACTAGTGTGTGCCAAGCTCTGTGTTAAATGCTTTACACACATTATTTCATTTAATCTTCCCAACAACTTAATATGAAAGATATTGAGGCCTCGGGAGGTTAAGTAATTCGCCTCCATGCCACTATAATTGTCTCCATCTACCTTTGAACTCAGATTTCTTTGCTCTCCCGATTGATGTCCTTTGTCAAGAACACTTTGAATTAATTCAAGCCAGAAAAAATAGTGGCAAATGACATGCTTATGACATCCTCATTTCTAAAATAACAGTGAACTATCTAATTGATAGTATTGGCAGCTAATTTGAGAAATCTGTTAGTGATGATGCTAATGGTGTCATTTTCATTCAGATTGACAACTCGAGGTGTAGAGCATCAGTGATATGTTTTTAATATTATGTTCATAAAATCTGTGAAAGAACATCTGATATTTATAGTAAATCTAATGTTAAGAACTGGAAAAAATACATTTAAAATGTATGATACTTAGGTCAGACAAAAGTTTTATGAAAAGTGAGAATAGGCAACCAATAGTACTTATAAACTGATGAGAAACAGTTGGTGGATTTTCCTGCTTTTTCAGAAATGGATAAATTTGTCTAGTTTATAGGGATTTTGTGTATTTGTTTTGAGTCTAATGAGCAATAAGGAGATCAAAAGAGGCCTCTTTAACTTCCAATGAGAAAATTTTCATAAGGATCTAAAAATAGATATTTTTACAAATATTGAGTTATTCTTGACCATATCTTTTTCTTTATCGCATTGTAACTTAAAGATACACTATTTAGAAATCTAGGTCTTTCAGAAAGTAAGACGAACAAATACCTGGATAAGTGGAATCTTGATAAACAAAACATTTCCTTACAGAATTTGTTCAGATATCAAAATATTTTATTTTATAATAGATGCATAGTTTTTTAGTTATTTCAAGATATTATATAAAAGTAGTGATTTATTAGGTACCTATACATGATTTTATGAAAAAAAATCATAACACTTGGTGTAGAGGCAAATTTTAAGGTATTTTTAATGGAGAAGATATATTTATTAGTTAATATAATGCTAATTTTTATGCTAGAATATTTTTGAAGTATATACATAGCAAAGAAAAATGAACAAAATACCGTATTACATCAGAATACATGTTTTTGAGCACTTATGGTGCTATTACGGGGTTACAATTTTAATTTCTGGAGAATGGGAAGAAAAGCTGTTCATTATACTTGATCTTTTTAATGTCCCACTCTATTGAAGATGTAGCCCTTTGAAAATGCTGACTTTATGTGGCCATCTTAACTTCAGATGTCTGCCTCTTGCTGGCCCGAGGGCTAGTCCTATTCCCAGGAGGGCTTTCACACTCATATTCTTGGTTGCCCTGACTGGGCAGCCTCCTTCAGGTCTGCAGCCTGACCTGGAACATCAGTGCTCATGTACATCTCTCACTGGCTTTTAGATGTCTTTGGCTTATCTATCTGTCTGTCTGTCTGTCTGTCTGTCTGTCTATCTATCTTGGCAGATCACCTCTGCATTTATAAGTTTGATTTATTTTATTCAACATCCTGTTTATTTTTATAGATGAAGGTTTTTGGTTTATCTAGCGTGCTAGTCTATTGACATTCTTTACCAGAATCCATCCTATTTTAATTTTTCCAGTTGCCTGTGTAGATTTTGGTTGCCAATGTTAAAAACACAAATAGGGGCTTTTAACTCTTAAAACTGATAAGTACAAGAGAAGCAAAAGGGGGATTTATTAACTCTATTAACAAAAAAGTAGAAGAAAAGCAAAAAGGGGGTTGTTATTAACTCTTGTACCTGATAAGTGCAGGCTTTCTGGCTTCAGACATGGCTAGATTTGACGCAGTGTCATCAGGGGTCTAACTCTCTTTCTGCCTTAACCCTACTTTCCTCAGTGTTGGATTTGATTTTCAGATTTTATTTCCCATTTGGCTGAGGAAAGTGATTGCTACTATTTCTAGGGTTTTGATATTTTTATAGCTTATGGTCTATCTTGTCTAACTTAGCATTTTAACATCAAATCCTAGGAAGACTTTTTATGACATAGTTGGGGCACTTTGCCATTTCTGAACTGGTTACTGTGGCCAGTAGGCTTGTGTTTTCCAATTAGCCAAAGTGGTCATGTGCCTAATTCTGGGATATAAGGGAGGGTTCACTGTGATAGGCAGCCCTCCTAGATCCTCATGAGGAGTGGGAGGTTTGGTTCCTCAAAGGAAAAACCAGATCAAGTTCCCAATAAAAAAAATGCTAGGAAGGTAAATACCACTTATGTGCACAGCACATTCCTTATCAGGTCATCAGATCTCTTGTCAGAAATTTAAATGAAGATAATGAGTACTACTTTCAACACTGTCAGTGTTGGTGATTGATCAGATCATTCTTCTCATCCCCCAATAGGGCAAACAAGCTGTAACTTACCAAACTAGATCCCTTTCCCTCCACTGTTAAGTCCTATCAGTTTCTGAAATCTCTGGAATCTTCACTTTTCTTTATATCTAACATTGATACTCTAGTTCAAGCTATAGTCCTCTCTCTTCTGGTCTACCAAAATTAAATCCTTACTAATCTGTCAGTATCTACTGTGGTTCCCCTTCAGTCTGTTCTCCACAATGTAATGTAGTGATCTGTTCCGAATGCAAATCTAATTTTTTGTTTCCTGACTTCCATATATACTTCAAACTTTAAAAAATCTTTCATTAGAAATTATTAACTAGATTTCCATCTAGCCCTTTACCACCTCTCCCACTAATCTTGCTCAAGCATTCCCTTTTATATAAATGAAATTATACATTCCCATAGTACCATCTACCTCTCCCCTTAACATTTATTATACTTACAGTTTTACACTTGTGTTTGAATATTTGATGAATGTCTGGTTTCTCCACTAGACTATAAAAGCAGATACTATGTCTGTTTTCCATGATCATTTAATTTCACTAACTAGAATGTGGCTTGGCTTTACAGTGGAAAATAAATATTTTTTTTTCATTAATTAACTGATTGATTACTGTAAAGAGAGCTGCATGGTAACTAGGACAATTTATTTGTTTAACATCTGTCTCCAAAAGCTTTCTAGTCAATTGATTCTGGATGTAGACTCTCCAGCATAATCTGACTTGGAGGTTTATAGAGAACATTGTGCAGCTATCAAATGACAAGTATGGGGATGTTTCAAGAATATGTCAGTGCATGCTTATGCTCATGTGAAATAGAGTGAAAGGAATATTCAGATAATACAGTGGTCGGGGTATACTGATTGAAATCAGCAAGGAGTAGGACTTTGGATTGGTTGCATATCTTCCCCCCCCCCCCCCAATAGCAATATAATATGTTATTTTTCTAGTTAAAATCCCCATTTTCCTTTTGTGCTTTTTACATTCTGTGTGGCTTAAAAATGTATTTGCTGCTGTGGCCACTTACTTTTAGAGAGAAGCAGGAAATTTTGGTACCAACTTATACCTCATAAAGCTAAGACCATTGTCTAAAGTTGGTACTGTACTATGTGGTCCAAGGTGAGGCCAGGCCTATTTCTCCCCAGCCTTGAGCATCACACTAGGGAAAATAATTTGCCATTGGATGGGAGGAAAGGCTATTTTTACTTCTTCTTCTGTGGCAGGACTGGGTCCCTTCTTCTGTGTATAGTTTTTTCCTCTTCTTATATGTAGACGATCCATTCTTCCTGCAGTTCCCTTGGAACTACTGCATGAGTAAAAATGAAATGACTTTATGTGAATAAAGATGAAAAGAGAAATTTAGTTGATGTAAATTTAGTTTCTTTGTTACTTTAAGATGTTTGGGTTCACAATTTATATGTAATATTTACTAAAATTGAAGTAATAATTTCAACTGGTTAATAGCATTGCAGACATCAAATTGTTGAAGCATGATTAAGAATATTGTGCATGTATACCACTCTAAAGTACAAGGTATATACTTTAGTGTAGTGGTGAAATACTTTTTATGTCTATCATTTGAGTTAATAGAACAGTGGATAGAGTTAGGAGAAAGAAAAGGAAAAATGCTGGGAGTAGTGATAAGAGGATGCAGCATTTTATAAACATACTGAAAATATACCTGGAGAATTTGACCTTGATCTCAGAGTGCTGATTTTCAATTGCATTCGATACTAGTTTCACCTTTTTCCCTTTCACTTCCCTTTAAACATCATCCTAATGCTTAACACAGTGCCTTGCATATTCCAGCCTCTTGATAAATCAATATTTGTTAGTTGAATGAAGGAATAAATGGATGAAGAGTGAAAAGATGAATGACAAAATTCTAGACTTCACAATTCAAATAAATATACACATCAACTTCCCTGATCAAGATTTGAAAACAGAGGAATCTGTTAATAACTTAAATAACGTGAAAGTATTGATTTGATCTAAAATTTTAGCAATGGAGTTTTCAGAAGTTGGATTACTATATCCAAAATGCAAGTGGAAATAATAAAATGAAATAAGATAGCTTGAAATGAGCTTATATTATGAAATATGTATTCCTTAATGTTGGGATAATTGATGGCTAGGCTCACAAGGTAATTTTTAAAAGACTTTGCTCTTATTCTAGCTTGACTTATTTTAGAATTTTACCAAGTAGAAATTGTTTTGAACTAATACTTAAAAAGAATCAGTTTTCATTTCTGAATTATCTTAGATTTTAATTTAGTAAACTTTAATCAGTAGATTTTACTATATATCATATATTGGGTTTAATGCTATATATCTAGAAAATATTTTCCCTGACATTTAGATCTATGTGATTAATATCATTTGTTTGTGTTACTTATTTGACTATTTGAATATGGTTGTGGTAAAGAGTGTGGACTATGGTGTCAGACAGATTTGGATTTAAATCCCCAATCTGCTACTTAGAAAATTACTCAACTTGTCAAACCTTAGTAAGATCTTTTATAAAATGGAGATGATACCTGCAATAAGAGGTTTTGGAGAGGATGTAATTAATATATGTGAAGTGCGTAGAACAGTATTTGGAATATAGTAGACATTCAATAATTTGGAACAACTGTTTTCCCCCTTGTGTTTTGTTCTGCAGCTTTCCCCACAAATAAACCAGATAAAGATGCAAGACATGTAATAAAAGTTGTAAGTATTGCTCTTATATTTGTATTTCGCATATATTTGACTTTTTCTTTTCTACTTTAGTTTTGTAAAAACATTTCTCATCATAGTTTTCATAATTTTACTTATCATTAAACCTAATGTTATGATGTAGTTTCACATTGTTAAAATGTGAAGACTGGAGAACTTTGTTCTTTTGTGTTAACACTTACAACCCTTGTATCTTATCTAGCTATATATCCTCTTTTCCCTCCCCTACTTCCCCTTTTCCTTCCTATCTACTCTAGATGGTATGGTTGTTAGAGGCAGGGATGAGGTTTGGTTTTTGTTTGTATCCCCTGTATCTGGTGCAGTGAATGAAATATAGTAGGTACTCAGTAAAGGTATTATGTAGAACTCTTTTCCTCCCTGGCTGCCTGAATACCAACCTTCATCATGGATGACACAGTAACCATCCGGACCAGGAAGTTCATGACCAACAGACTACTTCAGCAGAAGCAAATGATCATTGATGACCTTCACTCTGGGAAGGCAACAGTACCCAAGACAGAAATCCGGGAAAAACTAGCCAAAATGTATAAGACCACACCTGATGTCAACTTTGTGTTTGGATTCAGAACCCACTTTGGTGGTGGCAAGATCACTGGCTTTGGCATGGTTTATGATTCCTTGGATTACGCAAAGAAAAACGAACCCAAACACAGACTTGTAAGACATGGCCTATATGAGAAGAAGACCTCAAGAAAACAGAGAAAGGAACGCAAGAACAGAAGGAAGAAAGTCAGGGGGACTGCAAAGGCCAACGTTGGTGCTGGCAAAAAGAAATGAAGTGTCTGGCAGTGAGCTGGAGATTGAGCTGCAGAAGGAGTAAAGATTCTTCAGTGACTATCTGTATGACGGTTGTGCAGATTTTTCATGAGAGGATTAATAAACTATAAACTTTAAAAAATAAAAATAATAAAATAAATTAAAAATGAAGGTATTATGTAGAGTGAACCACCAGGTAGTTTGCTGTGTATTGTGATGTGCCTGTTGGTACACATTGTGTGTCTGTGTATGTATATAGTTCTGAGTGCTTTTAGTAATTTCTTTCAATAAGAAGACTACTTTCATGTGTGAATGTGTGTAGAGATAGCATTATAATGTATTAGAGTTAAAAATGAGAGTCTTTTAAGTTTACTTAGTATTTTATTGGAGATTTTTAGTGGAAATCTGGTGCCTGTGTTTTATAATAAATGATTAAAGTACGATTGTATAATACATATGTATATTCATATTTTCCTAGTTGCAATACCAATTTTATCTTTAGAATAAAAAAATAAAATAAATTATTCTTTTCTTTTATAGGAGTATCAAGAAAATGGCCCATTATTTTCAGAACTTAAATTTTACCAAAGAGCTGCAAAAAAAGAACGCAGTAAGTAAAATTAGCAAAGCAATTTACTTCCATATATATACTTGCTAAAGTGAGTGTAAATATTTTTGTCTTTTTCTAGCCTTCTGGAAAATTCTTTTCAATTGGAAATGTTATTGTAAAATGATTCAGTTAACTGTTACAACATATAAAAAAGACAGATGGTGTACAAGTTTTGATATTACCTGATAATGGGTTATATTACAAAATTGTTTCTACTATTTTACATATTGTTGTATTGTTGATTCAGGCTGCCAAGAGTTCTCTAAGTATAAAAGATAATAGAATGAAATTTAAAAAACAAACAAAACACATCCATTTGGATAGGAAGGTTTCAAGGAAAAATAATTAAAATGGGCAGTAATATTTAAACAAAAGGAATGATCTTAGAATGTATTAGGATAGGGGTATAGATATGATTAAAGGTTAAGATTTAGAAAATAAGTTAAAAATGCTACAATGTGAATGTTAATTGGAGCTGAGTATCAGATAGGAAAACTACCAGTTAGAGGACTTGAATGTGAAATGAGATGAGCATATCTAAAGAAGAATAAAAAAAAATTATAAACACTATGTTATACATGGACTAAGTGAAGCTTTAAGGAAGTTCATTTGAATAATGACTTTATAGTCAAGGTCCTTTACATTATGTTCAGGAAAAAGAATGATGAGACTAGCCTCAATAATTAACTTTTTTCCCTTAGTAAAATCTTCTAAGCATTAATATTGTAGTCTTTACTGACTGCTTAAAGTATGTCAGGGTGACAAATAGAATCCATTAAACTTGATTGTTTATCAGTAGAGCTGTCTTAATCATTAAACATACATGGTAGAAAAGTGAAAAATTAAATAAGCTACGTGATTGTTTAAGTGGATTTGAGTTTTTTCAAAGCTACATTTAATAAAAAAAAATCTGTATAATATACTTTCAGAGTAAGAATTTATCTGCCCAATTCCTATTTTTTATTTTGTTTTTTTTTGTTTGTTTTTTTTCTACCATGGCTTTAGATTGTTAAGTAATAAGTAAGAAAATCCTTTGGTGGTTAACATGTTATATTTAAAAATTTTACTAGCATAGAAGAGAATTACCTTTTTTCATGAATACAAACATTTGTGTATATGATAACAATGTATTTTATGACTATGACTACTTTTGTTTTGGTTACAACATTTAATTTAAACATTCTCTAATAGAATTTTAAGCCATTAGATAGATATATTTAATTTATAAAAATTTTTTAGGAAGGTATTATTTCTATTTAGGTTAGCTAAATAAGTTTTAACATCAATGTAAAAGTACGAAATACCTTTTTAAAAACATATCTTTTTTCTGTTAAATTTGTCTTTACAGTAAAAAAATGGATAGAACACAAACAACTTGATTATTTAGGAATTCCCATGTTTTATGGATCTGGTCTTACTGAATTCAAAGGAAGAAGGTAAAATGAAATTATTATCCTATATAATAAAATCCTAACATGCAAATTGACCGAACGGCTGATCGACTAGTCGCTATGATGCACTCAACACAGGAGCTGCCCCCTGGTGGTCAGTGTGCTCCCACAGGGGGAGTGCCGCTCAGCTAGAAGCCAGGCTAACAGCTGGTGAGTACTGCGGCAGTGGTGGGAGCCTCTCCCACCTCCGCGGCAGCGCTAAGGATGTCTGACTGTCAGATTGGACATCCCCCGAGGGCTCCCAGACTGCGAGAGGGTGCAGGCTGGGCTGAGGGACACCCCACCCCCTGGGTGCAACAGGCCTCTAGTAATCAAATATTGTCCAATCACTGTTATTAATGTGGCCAATTAATTATCAGTTGCTATATAAGAAATACCCAAACTGTGCTGTTTTTTAACAACAAATTGATATTATCTCTTTTTTAAAAAATATATTTTTTATTGATTTCAGAGAGGAAGAGGAAGAGAGAGAGATGGAAACATCAATGATGAGAGAGAATCATAGATCAGCTGCCTCCTGCATGCCCCCCCCCACCCCGCTCCCCTGGGGGTCAAGCCCACAACCTGGGCATGTGCCCTGAGAGGAATTGAACCGTAATCTCCTGGTTCATAGGTCAATGCTGAGCCACACCGGATGGGCAAACTAATATTATTTTAATTTCTGTGGATCCATCTATATTTACAAAAGGCTAGGTGCCCATCCAACTGGCAGTTATGATTCACAATGACCACCAGGGGGCAGACACTCAAACTGGTAGCTATGACATGCACTGACCACCAGGGGGCAGACGCTCAACGCAGGAGCTGTCAACTGTGGTGATTTGGCAGCTGCGGTTCTCAGGTGACGCACCCCAGGACCAGAGAAGAGGGAACCTAATGCTGGGGTTTGTCACCCGAGATCTGCCCTCTTGCAATCCAGGACCCCTCGGGGGATGTCGGAAAGCCAGTTTTGTCCCTATCCCCGCAGGCCAGACCTAGGGACCTCACCTGCTGGAGGGACTCCATTCACTCTGCAGATGCCCTTTGAGCCGTGGCGCTGCCCCAGGTGCAGCTGATCTAGGAGGGACTGCGGGAGGTTGGTTTCAGGGTGTGTCTGGCCCATCTCGCCCAGTCCCGCTTTGCCAGCCGCCTTCTAATTAATTTCCTGTCAATGTGCATGAATCCGCACACTGGGGCACTAGTTATCTATTACTGCCTTATCTGAATGGGTCTAGCTCAGGGCTTCCTATGAGGATGTAGTCAGCTGTCTCTTGGGCTGCAGTCATCTCAAGGCTAGACTGGGGAAGGTTCTGCTTTAAGTTCAGTTATGTGGCTGTTGGCAGGCCTCAGGTCCTCTCCATGCAGGTCTCCCCATTGGTGTTACGAAGACATGGCAGCTGGCTTCTCGTCGACCAAGTAACTCAAAGGAGGGGGGAGGTGCACACACATACAGGAGCATACGTCCAAGAAGAAAGTCCCAGTCTTTTTATAATCAAATGTGAGAAGTGATATCCTATCGCTTCTACTGTATTCTCTTCCCTAGGAACAAGTCACTAAAAGTTGCCCCTACTCAAGAGAGGAGAATTAATGAAGCTCTATCTCTTGAGGAGAGCCAAAATAATTTGTAAAAATATTTTAAAAACCACCAAGTATAGCTAATCACCACATACACTAGTAAATCACTGATAGTAATGTTAAAAAGAAAAAAGGAATTCTGTCATTTGTTAGGTACCCATTTTGGCCTTTCAACAGCCTTTTAAAATAGGTGATACTTTTTTCTTAGGTGAAAAAATAGGCTCAGAGGTTAATGCTCTCTTTGCTCAGATGGTGTTTAAATACTTTAAATGAAAACAAAATGAACAAACAATAATCTAACAAATAAAGGGCTGCCAAAAAGAGACTGAATGGCTAAGCATGGTACATCCCTATCATGCAATATTGTACAGCTAAGTCAGCCAGAGCTATACCCATTGACTTGGAAGGATTTCAGTGAGATAACTACTGAAAAACTATGATGCAGAAAAGTGCACATAATAAGATCGCATTTTTGTAAAATGAAGACAAAAGTTTCTACATGTCTGTGCTTGTGTGTGTACACATGGATAGATATAGAATAGGGTCCTATGTGGGTGTGTAAGTGAAGGGAAGAACAGAAGGGCTAGATGTGCCAAACAGTGAAGGAAGGAAAAAGTGCATTTAAGAAAAGGCACATTTCTAAATGTATAGAGATAGTACATATGATTTTATAAGGTCAAAAACAAATATAAATAACATTTTCTGTATGGACAAGTAATTTGTTCAAGGCTACATGGTGAGAAGGTAATGGAGTCAAAATGAATTAAATTCAGGACTATTTAATATAGCAAGATTTTTTTCCCTGTGATCTAAGACAGCGGTGGCCTGTGGACCACTGGTGGTCTGTGAGGTACGAAAGGTTGGCGAACGCTGATCTAAGACAGTGTGATCTAAGCACAGCATTCTCTTCTAGGAAGCTAACTGCAAAATAAAATACTAAATAACATCTTTCTGCAAAAGAACAACATTATTAATGTACAATTGTTCTCTAATGGTTCATATTGCATTGTTCTCTATTGTTAGATTGGGTATACTTTCTCTTTTTTCAGTTCATATATAGAAAGTTTCAGGAATTGCCATCTTAAGATCTCTTTTTTGACATCTTCCTCTTACAGTTACAGATTTATGGTAATGGAAAGACTAGGAATGGATTTACAGAAGATCTCTGACCAGAATGGTACTTTCAGAAAGTCAACTGTCCTGCAGCTAGGTGTTCGGATGGTAAGAAGGAATGACTTATTTCACACGGCTCTATTTTCAGATTATTTACTTGTTACAAATTGTTTCCCTTTGTGGAATTATCAGAGGAGGAAGGATTATTGCTCTAGAAATGTCACTTATTGAGAGTAAGGGGCTATTTTGGTGAAATTGATAACGGTGGGCTCTGTAAGTGACAGAATATGCTGTGTTTGGCACTACAGATTCGATTAAGCATTGGTTCCACCGTCTGAGTTTTCCCACACAGCTTTGTTTTACATACCAGAACAAGCTTGTATTCCTATAAGAATAACATCTCTTTTGTCAGTTATATTTATAATAATGCAAACTATACCAGATTATATTATTTTCTGTACTAAACATGATGGTATGGGGGTGCTATACAGTTTTTATTATGAGTTTGGGATGGTGGCAGTAATTAGTATGGCAATGAGTAATATATACTTTGCCAAATAAGAAGCAATGAAATCTTAATAGCACCCGTGCACACATTTTGTTCATACCACATATTTGTCTTATCTTGTTTGTGTTTGGTTTGCCTAAGCTCCATTTTATTTGTTTCCATCTTAAATAGAATGAAAATACTCATGCCAGGTTGGGATGTGGCAAGTAGAACTCATTAATTTTCCCATTTGTCCCTTCATCCATCTACCCAGCCAGCAAATGTCTATTGAGCACTGGGTGTAGGTAACATGCAGGGCTCAAGGGATTCAGAGATGAAACTGAGGTTTATTCTCTTTCTATGCAGAGGGAGAATGACTTTCTCTGTGCTGATGGACAAGATGTTTTGTTCTGGGGTCCCCAAAACTTGATTTATAATTATTCCTTGAGAAAGGAATTGCTGCGTGGGCTTCAGGATTATTTCAGTTTAGATCTCTGATTTTATTGAGTTTTTGCTCTTTTTTTAAAATATATTTTATTGATTTTTTACAGAGAGGAAGGGAGAGGGTTAGAGAGTAAGAAACATCGATGAGAGAGAAACATCGATCAGCTGCCTCCTGCACACTCCCTACTGGGGATGTGCCCGCAACCAAGGTACATGCCCTTGTCCGGAATCAAACCTGGGACCCTTCAGTCTGCAGGCCGACGCTCTATCCACTGAGCCAAACCGGCTAGGGCAGAGTTTTTGCTCTTGGCACAGTGTGATTCGGCCACTGGGCTGTGAGGAGCACAGGCATTGTTAAATCTTGGTTTTCTTTCATTAGAGTTTCAATTAAAACACTTGATACTAAAAGGTCATTTTACTTAACTTTTCTCAGGATGAGTAGCCAGTACATGTGCTACTTTAGAAAAGATAAATAATTGCAAAGCATGTCACTGTCATTATTAATATGAAAAAATAAAAGTACATGTATTCCAAACTCAAAATCTTCAAGTGGATCATGAGTTCTAAATAGACATTAGTATAACCTTATTTATTTCTTTTCACAGTTGGATGTACTGGAATATATACATGAAAATGAATATGTTCATGGTGATATAAAAGCAGCGAATCTACTCCTGGGTTACAAAAATCCAGATCAGGTAAATACAATATTAAACTTTGCTTTCATAAAGAGTCCTCAAAGTGCCATACTGAGATATTCAAAAAACAAACTCCTAATCCAGATGGGTTTACAAATGAGGACTTAACATGATGAATGTTGTAATTTATCTTACCTTGCTTATCTAACTTTTAATGCACTAAACTAATAAGTAATTGGATGAGGAAATTGAGACTCAGATGGTTAAATAATTTGCTAATGGGCAACTAGTTCACAAGTGGCTGAACAGGAATTTGACCTGAGCAAATACAAAGACCCATCAGTATCCAGTGGGAGAAGAGATGGGTTTTATGCAGAGAAAAAATAAAAAGTTGTCACATTCGCTCCTCCTGTGTGTAAACAAGCTTTCAATAGAGCAGCATTTCCACTAGAACTTTCTGTGATGATGGACATATTCTGTATATTGTCCAGTGCAGTAGCCATTAGCCACATGTGGCCATTAAGCATTTGAATTGTGGGTACAACACCAAATGCTAGCGAGAACATGGAGTAACAGGAACTCTTATTCACTGGTGTTGGGAATGCGAAATGGTATGACCACTGTGGAGGATCATTTGGTAGTTTTATAAAACTGAACGTATTCTTAATATTTGATTTAGCAGTTATACTCTTTGGGATTTACCTGAAGGAGTTGGAAACATAAAACCACACAAAAACCTACCCATAGGTATATATAGCAGCTTTCTTTGTAACTGCCAGAATTTGAAGCAACAAAGATGTCCTTTAACAGGTGAATAGGTAAATAAACTGCAGCATATCTGGATAGGGCAAGAAATAGATGAGAAAAAAATTTTTTTTAAATATATTTTATTGATTTTTTTCTTTTAGAGAGAGAGAGAGAGAGAGAGAGAGAGAGAGAGAGAGAAAGAAAGAAAGAAACATCAATGATGGTTAACTCATCTGATCTTCTCCATATTTGGAATTTTAAAGACTGACTTCAAAATGTACACTGCTTACCTTCTTTCTTTTGTCATCTTCAACATTTTTTTGTTGAAAGGAAAAAATTTTAACTTCATATGTGGAAAAAAGTCTTATTAAAAAATCTGGGATTTCTTATGTACTTCTTTACATTTACTTTATTTTAAGAAATCTTTTTTTAGATGAAAGACTAAAGAAAATGCTTCAATAGTAATCTTGTATTCAGTAAAAGAGGAGGAAAACAAGTGTACTGGTTTGGTTAAGTTTTTTAAATTTAAAATTAAAGTATATTAAGAAACATCTACTTATAGAAGAGATTTTAACATCTTCAGAAAATATTTTATTTAGTATTTTAAATAAATTCATTTAATATTTTCAACATTTACTGTGTACTAGGCATTATGTTATATTCTTTAAAAAACTAAAATTCCTAATTTATGCTTCCCTGATAGATAAGTTGATATCATTTTCTTAGACTACCTGTTTTCTAATTTCTGTTTTTCACCTCACTGACTTTGGTATATAAAAGGGTGTTGCACAATTGATTATTAGAGTTGTGCTTATGGGTGCTGATGTATATAGAATTTAGAAATCGAATGTGCTTTCTGATTTCATTGCTTATAATGGACCCAGAAATGCTAGTGAGTGGTGGTTTTGCCACTGGGAACCACCCATTTAGCAGTACCTCCCAGTGTCACTAGGGGAGAAAGTTGAACCATTTCAGGTAAAATCAGAGTTTGGACACATTTTCTTATCTCAGAGTTGCAGGTGCTCTCTCACATACAAAAGGCCACCCCTTTGTTGATCAGAAGCACATTGTTTTTCGCACCAGCTTGTATTCCTGCTCTGACATGAAGCCTTTCTTGATGGGTCTGGTTTATAGTGATCCTCTCCTTTCGTGATTTCCTTTAGCTTCTAACTGTATTTTAAACACATAAGCATTCCAGTGTCACTGCGTGTTGTCTTATGTTCTGAACTAGAATGAACTCCTTGAGGCTTTTAGGTAGGTGCCCTTCTCTTTGCATTCCTCACAACACCTAGGTTAGTGTTCCTTTTGGAATAATCCTTCAAGAAACACTTCACTGGCTTCTCTGGATGTGAGGCCAGTCTTGATGCCGAACCTGCTATGTCCCTCAGTGCCCGGAGTACCTTGATGGTGCAGCGCCCCCATGCCCCATGTGTTTCTGTCCCCCAGACCGCCTGCTCAGTTGAAGAGGAGGCCTCACAGGGAGAGGAGGACAGTTTTCCACATCAGTATCAGGAGTGATAAATATGCCTTAGGAAGCCTGTCATGACTTAGGGTTGTGCTGGACTGACAGTCAAGAGACCCGGCTTTAGTCCCAGTTCTGACACGGAGCAGAATTGCAGCCTTCCGCAAATGATTTAACCGGTGTGGACTTTGGCTTTCTAGTGTATAATATGTGGGGCTTTGACTAGGGGGTCTCAAAAGTTCCTTCTAGCTCTCAAATTCTGTGATTCTCTGAAAATGTGTTTTTTTTTAGTTTTGTTTTTTATTTTATTTATTAAATTTATTCAGATGACATTGGTCCACATGAACATATAGGCTTGAAAATGTGTTTTTCAAGTTCATTGCAGAAGGTGATATTTCTAATAGTGTTCCCCAGGTGTCTTGCCTGTTGTTGCATAGCTAAAGAAGTTCAAGTGTTTAAATTTAAGCAAAATTTAATGTTCTGGGAGCAGGAATCATAGCAACTGACCTGTGTCTTGCGGCAAATACTGACTTTCAGATTCCCTAGGATATCCACAGGGTAGGGTCATAAGCCTCATTAAAGCTGCTTGTTCACTCTTTGCTAGAGGGAATTCTAACACAATCCATTTATCAATCACAGTTACTTGTAAAATGGAGTGTGAATGTGTTCGTAAGAACTTTGCATGATATGTGTACAAGATGTGTTTGCCATTTAGAGATAACCTTTTCTTTGTTGAACACACATGAAATTTAGTCCTGTAACATATGTCCGTATTTCATTATCTCCAGAGGAGTGTTATGTGTCCTAGCTTGCTGTGATACCCATGCTATTACTAGATGGCACAGCTGGTACTGCTATTAAATTTGTGTGGTATCAGGTGGATAGGGTTATACTCTGGATTAAATCACATGGTGGTGTCTGTAGTCACTTAGAGCATGCGTGTTATGTTCTTTGTAGTGAGAGTCTGCTGTATATATTTAGTTGAGTAAAGAGACATTGAAATTTGTATGATTTTAGTTACTTGAACTTTAAACATTTTTTGAGTTTAATATTATTTAAAATATACACTTTTACTGAATTTTTTTGTCTCAATATAATTATTTGTCATATGAATTTGTTGTTTTTGAAATGTAATAACTTGTATGTATGTGGTATTCATAGACCAATTCTGTCACTTACTATTTTGGGATTCTTTCAGTATTATGGGTCAAATGAAAATAAAGTCATCCCCAAATTTTATTTCCATCACATATTTTATAATGTGTTAATACTACTATTTTAAACTCTGTTGTCTGATACTTAATAGTGTTCCTATTATCAGAATTTATTCTTTTTTTATTGCTTAAAGTAACGTGTATTTTAACGTGCCTAATTTTAAATCAGATTAGATCTATATTTTAAAAATTCTCATTTTAAAATACTATTTAAATGACAGCTATATGAATGTGGATTACTAAGTCTTATTGGAGAATGATGACTAGAAAATATTGAAGAAAACAACCTCATAAATATAATTTAAAGCTATGTTCTCCATATTCAGAATTAGTATTATGTGAAGCTTACTTGCCAGGATTGAGACTCTGAGACAGGTGAGAATCTGTTAAGTATATAATTTTGCCTCTCTAAGAGGATACTTTTTTTTCCTAATTTTAAAAAAATATTCCCAGTAATAGAGGATTCCATATACCCATCACTATGACTTAAAAATTAAGGTTTTTGAAATTTTGTTTTATCTGTTTTTTTGGCTGAAATTTTTAAAATAAATTATAGATATCAAGAAATTTTGCTTCTAAATACTTAAATATTTATTGCATTTCTGAAGAACAAGGACAGTTCATCATATTATAACAATGCCATTAACCACACTTAACAAAATTGCATCATTCCTAATATATAATAACTAAAGCATAATATGCTAATTAGATTGACAGCCGAACGACCATCCTGACATCCTTCCTGACAACCTTCTGGAAAAAACCAGGGCTAGCGAGGGCAGAGACAAGCCACCACGGCTGCGAGGGCTGAGCCTCTTGCATGCATTTTGTGCATCAGGCCTCTAGTTATCAAATAAAGTTTTATTTCTTCCACTTTCTTCTTTACCCTAAAATTCATCAGAAAATGGGAATACAATTTCTATTCTAATTGTACTTAAACTCTCTTTTCCTCTTTTTCAAAAATTATATATTGCAGTAGACTCCCTGCCACAGCTTTCTGTAATTGAATAGCCTATATCATGTGATCTCTTTGGCCCCTTTTAGTTTTCATTGCCTCTGACTTCCTGGATAGAACCAGTTCTTGGCCACAAATCTGACTTATGAAACTATTGGTTCAGAACAAGGTGTGATTTTTTTTTTTAAGTAAATGTCCATCAAGAAAAGAAGTTTCTAGTCTTGTAAACAGGAAAACAGGGATTGTGTTTGATTCATTGATGTGTATCCAGCAGCTGGCACAGAACAAGCATGTAATAAGCGCTCAATAAATAAGTAATGAGAAACTGAGTAGCTTAATGCATAAATGAATTTACTACTCAGTGTTCAGGAATAACAGGTAAAGCCCAACAGGTACAGCCAAGTTCAGCAAATAAGCCATTTGTAGACTTCTTAAATTCCTATTGGGAGAAGTCTGCCCAACTGTGTCAAGAGATCTTTCCTGCTTAATATAGCCATTATGAGTGTTTTCTTATAGATAGAGCTCTGTCAGCATATTCCCCAAGAGAAACTGAGGCTGGAGACTCCCGTTGGTTGAATTGTGTCCCCTCACGAGATGCTGAAGTCCCAGCCCCTAGAATCTGTGAATATAAACATATGGGAGGAGGATCTTTGTGAGTTAAGATAAGATGACTAGGGAAAAGTCATCCCATGATTGCTTTTCTTATAAAAGGGGAGACATCAGAGAGGAAAGACTATGTGAAGAGACGGAGCATGGCTTCTGCAAGCTGAGGAACTGAGACTACCAGACGCTTAGGAGAGAGGCATGGGCAGGTTACCCTCACAGCCAATGGCAGCAGCCAGCCCTCCTACACCTTGATTTTAACCCTTTAGCCCCCAGAACTGGGAGACAATAAGTTTGTATTGTTTAAGTCATCTGGTTTGTGGGACTTTGTTGTAGCTGTCCTGCCAAACTAAGTCAGGGACTTAGACATAAACCTTTGACTGGGAGTTGAGATAATACATTTTCCAAATAATGTTAATAAAAATCTCAGGATACTGTTCTGTTCCATGTAAGTTGTTGACACCTTAGCATGGATGCCAGTGTATTTTGGCCATGTATGAACTTCAGGCACCGGAATAGGAGAAGGAAAAGGAAAGGGGAAAGGCAGAACAAGGCAGAAAGAAGTATTCTCTTCTATTTTCCTTGGGGCCACTCCAGGCAGGGCCAAATCAGTTCATGTGTTTAACGTGATTTGTTCTTACACATAGGATCTTCAAGCAGTTAGTCCCCCCCCCCCCCCATTTGTAAAATTTAAGTCTCTTTTATTTTTTAAAATTTATTGTATCTTTTCCATCACCATTTATCTCCTCCATGCTCTCTTCCACCTCCCTCCCTTCCCCCTGCAGTCACCTCACTGTTGTCCATGAGTTCTCTCTTTTTCTCAATCTTCCCAGCCCCCCAACACCCCACCCCCACTCCCAACACCACCATCACCAGATCCATATGCCTCAAGCAGTTCGTTCTTGAATATGTGTGGTGGGACCTCCACTTTATAATACTGTCTACATTTTTGATTCTGGAGCTAAATGTTCTTGTTCAAGGAAGGAAGGAAGATATAAAAAGAGGGCTACTTACCTACTCTTAGTCCCAGGTAAAACATTTGATAGAAGATGATGACTATTTGTATAACTTTCAGTTATGTTGCGGATTCAGTGTAGAATAGTTAAGACCAGAAGCTCTGGAATCAAACCCCCTGGCTTAGAGTTCTGGCTCTGCCCCTTGTTAGCTCTCTGTTCTTAGCCTTATTATTTACCTCTCGGTTCTTCCATGTCCACATCTAAAAATAAGGATAATAGTATATCAAAGAGATATTTTAAAGATTGAATGCTTTAAACATGTGAAATTTTTAGACCAATATCAAGCACATAGTAAACAGTAAGAGATAAAAAATAATATTTTTTATAATTGTTATACTTATGACAATAGAATATTTTATTGGGCTCCTCAACAAGTATTTGGATTTATGAGGAAAGGCATGATGTTCTGATTAGTTGTTAAGAAAATGGTATTGAATTAGACTTAATAATTGAAGTTCTGTCCAGGAATGAAGTTTGATCATAGACATCCACCAAAGAACTGTTTATGACCAAAATATTTGAGCATTCTGATCCACAAAAGGCTACATATAGATTTTTTTTTTCCTTTTACCAGTTAGAATGGGAAAATGGCACTTCTGAATTCTGAATACACTCATTGAGTTGTATAAATTGGATGGGTTAAGAGGTACCCCTGTTTAGGGTCTCTGCGTGCAAGAATGGCCTCATTGCTGGCAACCTCAAATACTGTCTTTGAAAACAAGAGAGTTGTATTAATGTAGAACAGGGAGCTGTTTTGAATGTTGGGTGGCTGTGTTTATGTAGACACAACTTAAATGTGGTGAATGTTTTTATAATATTATAGCAATAACAGTCAGATTATATCAGCTAACATTTTGTGGTATCTGCTGTTTACAGATGTACCATGCTCTGAGAATGCTTCTGACATGTTGAAGTCTCAAGTTCAGATTTGATTTAGACAAAGAGGAAAACCATAAATTGGATGCAATTCAGATTAGCCTCTTCCATTGCCGATTTGTTAAAGGACAGACACAAGTTACATGCTTTGATATCACATTGGAAATTATAAAGAGAGGTTCTTTTGTATAATCCTTGAAGACTTGTGTCAAAAGGACAAATTGGAAATAGATTATAATTGGAAGGGTTTTCGTTTATAGGTGAAGGCATTTTTAGTAAAGAAGCAATTCTGAGCCTCTGAATTACTGAGGGAGTTTCAACCTAAAGTCATCAAAGTATATTAAGTCACAGCCCTAGTTGATCAAATAGGCCTCCATATGTTGCTAAAAGAACCAGGTTGGAGTAGAAAAGCAGGCCATGGAATCAAAATGCTAATGTCATTTCAAACAACTGCTAAATATACCTCAGTATGTTATTATGATGCTTGAGTGTATGGTACCATTTAGGGATCATATGCTTGGGCCTGATGGAGCAGTAGATGGAGGGTAGAGCTAATGATTTATAAGAGATACAGCTTTTCTGCTGCTGCTTCATATAACCTCAGGGGCATGTCCTTTACTCTCTCTTCTCTTTCCCCCTCCCCCTTCCCCTCTTCCTCCTTCTCCTTTCCCCGTCTCTCCTCTCTTCCCTTCCCTTCCCTTCCCTACCCTTCCCCCCCCCCAAAGTAAATATTAAAAAAAAGGATAAAATTCCAAATGTGAAGTCTGAGTAGTTATGAGAACTAGAAGGAAGAAAAACCCAAACATTATGAAGCAGATATTTTAAGTATAGTAAGTACATGTCACCTCTATCATTAAGCAGACATTGTAGGGTTTTTACCGCTCACTAAAAGATAAGGTCAGACTATGTTTTTGAAAAATACATCTTCGTGTTTATTCTAATAAACACCATATTTAAAAAGGCAAATTTTAAAAGTTGTATTTTTTGTCTAGGCTGAATAGTGCTAACGCACATATATCATTTGTAGCGTTATTTTACTGGCAAAAACAAGGTAAGGATGTTGAGTAGAAGAAAGTACTGTGTCCTGTATAATAAAAGGTTAATATGCAAATTGTCCCCTTGGGAGTTCGACCAGGAGACCAGGAGTTCGATCGCTCACTATGACATGCACTGACCACCAGGGGGTGGCGCAGAACATGGCGGGCGACCAGCGGCGGCGGGGAGCTGAGGGAGTGAGGGAAGGAGGAGGCGGGGAGGCTGGGAACCTGATCAGCCCTAATTGCCGGCCAGGCCTAGGGACCCTACCTGTGTACGAATTTCGTGCACTGGGCCTCTAGTAATAAAAATAAGAGGAACCACAGGTTTATATCAAAACATAGTAGCATCTACGAGGCTACATGCAGGTTTTGTAACATATGCATGATTTTCATGAACATGCTGCTTACTCATTTCATGATTCTTTCTCCTGGCATATAGTGATTTTCGTTAGTCAGTAAGCATTTAGTTTATTGTGAAGATTTTCACATTACAGTATCTTGTTGATAGAATAGGAAAATATTATACCATATTCAAATAAGATAAATGCTGGCCTTCTTGTATAAGAGCCTTTACAGTTACTGAGTACCTCTATTTTTCTTCTGGAGTTTTTAAAGTGTTTTCTAAATTGCCATTAAAACAATCATGAGTAGTGACTGTCTCCCCAATAGTATAATTTCCATCAGTCTCTGACAATGAGAGCTTAACAGACACATTTCTTGCTACAACAGGTTATGCTAATGAAAAGGATTTACTTATATTAAATAGTCTAAATTATGATAAGGTATTGGATTATACACAAAAAAAATAAGTCCTTGAAAAGTGAATCACATTTTGGGACTATATATATATATATTTTTTTTTTCTCTAATTTGAATTTGCAAAGTGGAGGTAACATAATAATGGCATTACTGATGGGCAGTGACATTTGTTCACATTAGCGCCTTACTTCTTTCTCCTCCAGTGTCATAAACTTTTGTGCCCTTCTCCAGCTGACATGTTCATGGCCATCGTATCAAATGTTGAGAAATGCTTCCATTTGAGTCAGTGTGGCTGCTTGGTGCTTAGCATTCCTGGTCATTTGATTCCTGATGGGAAGGAGTCCTTTACTTTTCCCATCTACAATGAATCCTCCCATACCTCTTGCCTAGACTATGATTATATTCTCCAAATGCACTCTCTGTTTCCGTTGTCTCATTATGCTGCTGCCAGTGCTGATAATACTATTCCTTGCAAAAAACCTTTGGGAACTTCTGTTTGCACACAGCAGTCGTACCCTGCTTCTTGGTGGGGTTTCAAAGCTTTCTAGAAACTAATGCTAACCAGATTTTCTCTCTGGTGTTGTGTTCCAATAAACTCTCCACTCCCAGCACATGCTGACCCATATCCTGGCTTTCCTTCTTGTGTTATTTCTTCTTCCCTGTTTCCATTTGTGGAAATATTAGGTACTAGAGGCCTGGTTCACGAAAATTCATGCTCTTGGGGGGGTCCCTCAGCCAGGCCTGCATCCTCTTGCAGTCTGGGAGCCCTTGGAGGATGTCTGACTGTTGGTTTAGGCCCACTCCTCACAGACATCCTTAGAGCTGCCACGGAGGTGGAAGAGGCTCCTGCCACCGCCTCTGCGCTCACCAGCCGTGAGCCCGGCTTGTGGTTGAGCAGCGCTTCCCCTGTGGGAGTGCACTGACCATCAGGGGGCAGCTCCAGCCCCACCCCTGCATTGCCCCCCCACCACCGCTGCCAGTCACTGCTGCCCCTGATTGCCATTCCCTCCCTCTGTCGATTGGCACCCGCCTTGGCTGGCCTGGCACCACCCGCTCACTGGCCCCGCCCCCTGCCAACAGGTCATTCTGCCATTCGGTTGATTTGCATATTAGGCTTTTATTATATAGGATTTTTCAAGGCTCAACTTTTTTTCCTCTGAGTTCCCCAATTCAAAATACCCTCTCCTTGCTCTAAAATACTATTAAATGTAAATATAATATATTTTTTGTCAGAGTACATGTTACCTTTAGATTTGTAGATGCCATCTCCCTTCCTGTATGTGTGAAAATGCTCAGCCTTCTGATCAGACTGATTGAGGTTCAAATCTCAACTTTGCCAATTATTATATGTTTGTTTTATTCAGCGCACTTAACCTACTCATCCTATTTTTTTCATCCTCAAGGTATCTTAAAATAGTTTCGTTGTAGGCTCATGAGGTTAAACAATTACACTTCAGTAAAGCACTTAATGCTTTCACATAGCAAGTACAGTTGACTCTTGAACAATGTGGGGGCACAGACAGCCCTGGCCCTGCTTCTGCACAGCTGAAAAGCTACCTATGACTTGACTTCTTCAAAACAATAGCCCACTGTTGACTGCAAGCCTTACTGATAGCATTGAATAGTTGATTAATATGTGTTTTGTATGTTATGTGCATTATGTACTGTACTCTTACAATAAACTAAGCCAGAGAAAAGAAAATGTGAAAAGAAAAGCACATTTTCACATTAAGAGAAAATACATTTATGGTATTTATTGAAAAAAAATCTGTATGTAAGTGGACCTATGCAGTTCAAGCCTGTGTTGTTCAAGGATCAACTATATTCAAATAATATGCATTCATTTTCTTTGTGTTTTTATTTTTAAATTACAGTTGTCAATAGTTTATCATGCTTGGCACTCAGCTGTCTATTGAAAAGAATTTACATCAATTTGTCCAATTATTACCATCAAGTCTAATCAATGGAAATTTATTTAAGCCTGCTATGCACAAGACCTTAGAGTGGGTGCTGTTGTGGATACAAACAAGTTATACAACATTATCCTGCCTCTTGTTCACTAGGAGCTTACAGCTTGTAAATGTGGGGCCAAGACATAAATAAAAGTAAAATAACTTGTGCATTTTCAAATAGTAAATTTGTGTGGACACAAATGAAAACCCAGTCAGCTGCCTTTTGGTTAAAGGGATCTATTCCCTAGGATTCATCAGTGGTGAATCCAGGGAGTAAACTGTGAATCCAGAAGGTGTGGTAGGAAGTAGAGGAGAGTACCTGGGGGCCAAATTGAAGACAGCAGCCCTTCCCATGCAATTCCCTTCAAAGAAGAGTCATCACTGATGTTCTTTCATTGCTAGTTTCACTCATCCATTTGGAAAGTTAAAGCAGTGTAAAAGCCTACAACATTAGGAAGCAAAGGAGATGGGAAGTAAAGGTTTAAGTACAGAACATTACGATGAGGCATACGGGAGTACACATGTAGATAAACAGGATGTTGTATTTGAGACAGGCTTGTTTAGTATAGGGAAGTTGTATTTTTCATGGTCATGAAGAACAACTTTGTTTTCATCTTTTTGTGTGTGTAGCACTTTTAATCAAGGCTATGATTTACAGACCATCTGTGTCAAGTCCAGTTCTCAGAGGAACAGATGCTGGGACAGAATTAGGAGTGTAATGGCTTTATTGGGGAAGGGAGTATATCACCTGTGAGAGCAGAAGGACAAGAAGCAGGATTGGACAAGTGGGGTGTTGATATGACACCCAGGAAAGGAAAGGGGAAAAGGAGGATTGAGCAGGGAGAGCTCAGACTATGATGCAGTTCTGACAAAGCTCAGCTAACCCTTAGGGAGCAGCAAAACAATCAATGCCCACAAGAAGAATCTCTGATTAGGTAGAATAGACCACACAGCATCCCTTCTCCCCCACCCCCCATGATCATTGTGTGGCAGGAGCTGCCCAGGAAGAGTGTAGCCTTGGCTCACATGCTCTGGTGGTTCCTAATGATCCCACCGCCAGAGGTTTTCAGCTTATTGTGCTCCTCACAGGTGATAGGCCAATTCTTTCTTGATGGGATTACACCTCAATGGCTACCACACTACCTTAGGTAATAAGATAATTAAATCAAAAGTCCATGAAAGCATTAGCTCAGATTAGGTGGGGTGTTTTTTTTTTTGGGGGGGGGGGTGGTGCTAAGAAATTCATTAAAACAAAACCCTTTGTAGAAGCAAGACTTGGTGAGTGTTGGTAACTTGCATTATTTGGGTATATCACATTATTTTTCACCTGTTAAATGTGGAAAATGATACACAATAGCTCTACCTACCTTATAAAGTTATCCTATCTAATAAAAGAGAAACATGGTAATTGGCGTACGACCGCTACCCTTCCCATTGGCTAATCAGGGAGATATGCAAATTAACTGCCAGCCAAGATGGCGGCCTGCAGCCAGGCAACTGGAAGCTAACATGAGGCTTGCTTGCTTCAGTGACGGAGGACTCCAACGTTCCCCGCCTGCCTTGCAAGCCTCTGAGCTTGCAGTTTGAAACATTGTAACAAATATAGAAGCTAAACAAAACCCCAGAAACCTGCTTTCAGCGAGCCGGGATCTCAGAGTTGGAGTTATACATTGTTTTGATTATACAACCCAAACAAACCAGATACCTGCTTTCAGCGGCAGAGGCCTCAGAGCTGGAGCCAGAGCTAAAGCTGGCCCAGAATAAAAAAAAAAAAAAAAAAGATAAAAAGGAGCGGTTGGGAGCTTCAGTCACCCACCAGCCTGAAAACAGCCCTCAGCCCCTCACCCAGACTGGCCAGGCACCCCAGTGGGGACCCCCACCCTGAAGGGTGTGTGACCAGCTGCAAACAGCCATCATCCCCTCACCCAGGCTGGCCAGGCACCCCAGTGGGGACCCCCACCCTGATCCAGGACACCCTTCAGGGCAAACCAGCTGGCCCCCACCCATGCACCAGGCCTCTATCCTATATAGTAAAAGCCCAGCACCGGGATCAGCGGCTCTGTGTGTGACAGGGGGCGGGGCCACAACCTCCCTATCCGCCCTGCTCTGTTCGTGACAGGGCAAGGCGCCCCAACCCCTGATCAGCCCTGCTCTGTGCCTGATAGGGGGGAGCTCCCCAACCCCCTGATCGGCCCTGCTCTGTGTGTGACAGGGTGTGGCGCCACAACCCCCCCCCCCCACAGGCCCTGCTTTGTGTGTGATGGGGTAGAGCCATAACCTCCCCATCGGCCCTGCCCTGAGTGTGAGAGTGGCGGCGCCCCAACCCCCTGATCGGCCCTGCTCTGTGGGTGATAGAGGGCGGTGCCCCAACCCCCTGATCGGCCCTGCTCTGTGGGTGATAGAGGGCGGCGCCCCAACCCCCTGATCTGCCCTGCTCTGTGTGTGACAGGAGGCGGTGCCCCAACTCCCCAATTGGCCCTGCTCTGAGCCCGACCAGGGGCTGCACCTAGGGATTGGGCCTGCCCTCTGCCACCCGGGAGCAGGCCTAAGCTAGCAGGGCGTTATCTCCCGAGGGGACCCAGACTGCGAGATGGCACAGGCCGGGCTGAGCGACCCCCTCTTCCCCCCCGAGTGCACAAATTTTTGTGCACCGGGCCTCTAGTCATAATAATAAAAGGCTAATATGCAAATGGTCATCATGCCATGACGCGTAATGGCCAATCAGCAGGGACCTGAGGCTGCGTAGCGTCTAGCCAGGGCGGGGGACCTCAGGCCATGCCCCCCATCTAGCGGGGCTTGACGGGGGACCTCAGGCTGCGCCCCCCACCCAGGCACCGGGCCAGGGGACCTCCGGCCATGCCCTCTGCCCTGGCACAGGGCCGGGGGCCCTCAGGCCACTCCCCCCACCCGGCAGGGCTTGATGGGGGTGGGGCCAGCCGGGTCTGGGTCTCGCCCAATGGGATGGGGCTGGCTGGGTCTGGGTCTCGTGCGATTTCAAAGCATGCACTGGTGGGCAGGGACATAACTCTGAGTTCTGCAGCATGCCCCAGACTCTGACAGGAGGGAGATTTTCATTTACATTTTACTAATTTTCTTTCATCTCTGACACTTCTATTATAGAGAAAGGGGAATTAGCAATTTTAAAATATTTCCTCTAATTAATTCCCTTTTAATGTGCACAGATTTTGTGCACCAGGCCACTAGTTTTAAAAAAAAAAAAAAAGCATATCTAAGAAAGGTGAGAAAAAAATGAGTACCATGTAGAAATGTGAGGGGCAGTACAGTGTATTGAAAAGGGAAGCACGAAGGGCTGTCCTTTGACTCATAGAGAAAGGAAACCGTTACTAAATTCAGAAAAGTTGCATAGAAAGAAAATCATTTAAAATGCATTAGGGAGCTAGATTTTAAATTTTCTTGTGCCTAGTCTTATTATAATGCAAATAATCTACCTCGTAGGTGATCTTGAGTTTCCTACTACTAGCTTCTAAGACTTAAAGCACATTGTATGTGTTTATATTTAAAGTAAAAAATATTAACTAGTTATTTTTTATTTCACAGGAAATAAAAAAGGATAATATAAAAAAAAGTTAACTGAAACCAAGTTTTTCTTTAGATTAAAGGTTGGCAAACTTACTCTGTAAAGAGCCAGATAGTAAATATTTTAGTTACATCATCTTTTTCTTTTTCTTTTTTTACAATACTATAAACATGCAAAAATTATTCATAGCTCAAGGGCATATAAAAACAGGGCCTACACGGCAAACCCTACTGTAGATTAAGTTCTGCTTAAACTTATATTTTATTTCAACAAAATTTCAGCAATGGGCAGAAACCTAAATTGTGTGTTGTATTAAAAAAAAGAAATTTGGACTTTCAAGACATATTGGTATGGATTTGAATCCTGCTTCTATTCTTTACTGGCTCAGTCACTGGGGTAAGTTAACTCCTCAGATGTTCAGCTTTCTCATATGTAGAATGATACCAATGCTACCTGGCTGGGTGATTGATTGGGTTTAATGAAATGATTTTTGAAAGGTATTTTGCTCAGTGATTATCTCATAATTAGAACCTCAACAAATGTTAGTTCCTTTCTTTCCTTCCTTATCTTGTTTGACATGTCCCAGCCTTTTTTTTCTTTCTTATTTTGAATAGTTCTAACACAATTCTATCCTGTGTATTTCTATTAAGTTATCTTTATAGAAACTCTCACTTTGACCTAATTTGAGACAAAATAATTTTTCAACACTTTGTACAGGCTATTGGCTTCTTCTACATCAAATCTCTACCCACCAAATGCAGTCATCCTAAATTTCTTTATTATTGCTTTACAACCTATAATTTTAAAACATCGATAGATTCTAGTAGTAAAACTTACATGAGAAATTTAGAGAATTTAAATCTCATTGAACCTACAAAAATATAAATATTTATAATCATAGGCTATACTTGTAGATAAAAATACAAACTAAAAAAATAGATATATGTAGTAGGGTGAAGATAGATAGTTGTTTGGTTATTTTGTTCAATAGCCTTCTGTGATTGTTTGACTTCTACCTACAACTCTATTAAGACCACCAATTATGCACCCAGTATTGGAGCACCTAATATATAAAGCATATATATATAAACAGATCTGAAGGGGAAAATAGACAGGAATACATTAACGATCAGGGGCTTTAATACCCCACTTTTGACAATGGATAGATTATTCAGACAGAAAATAAATGGGAAAACATTGGACTTAAACTGCATGTTAAATCTGATGGACCTGATAGACATACAATACATTCCATCTAACAACAGAATACACATTCTTCTCAGGTGCACATGGAGCAATCTTTAGAATAGATCTTGTTAGTGCACAAGTCTTGGTAAATTTAAGAGGATTGACATCGTATCAAGCATCTTTTCTAACCACGGTGATATGAAACTTGAAATCAGTTACAAGATGAAAACTGTAATATTCACAAATATGTAGAGTTTAAACAACATGCCCCTGAACAACCAGTATGTCAAAGAAGAAATCAAAGAGAAATAAAAGAAATGCCCTCAGACAAATGGAAACACAGCATTCCAAAATTTATGGGATGCAGCCAAAGCAGTTCTAAGAGGGAGGTTTATAGCAATAAACTCCTACATTAAAAAAAGAGAAAGATCTCAAATAAAACAATCTAACTTTACACATAAAGGACATAGGGAAAGGACAAATCAAGCACAATGTTATTAAAGGGAAGAAAATAATTTCAGAGTGAAAGTAAGTGAAATGGAGACTAATAAGATAATAGAAAATGTCAATGAAACTGAACTGTTTCAGTGAAAAAAAAAACCCAAAAAACAAAATAGACAAACCTTTAACTAAACTAAGAAAAGAAGAAGGCCCAAATAAATGAAATCAGGAATGAGAGAAGAGACATTACAACTGATAACACAGATAAGAATCATAAGAAACTACTAAGAACAATTATATATCAACAAATTAGATAACCTAGAAGAAATTCCTAGAAATATACAACCTACCAAGATTGAATCATGAAGAAAGAAAAAAAGCTGAACAGAACGACTAGTTAGGAGATTTAACTAGTAATAAAACACACACACACACACACACACACACACACACACACACACACGCCCCACTCCCCACCGACACCCTCCCAGCAACGAAAAGTCCTTTCTCAAGGACCTTGGAGTCATTCCTTTAAAATGCAATCTTTAAGAAACATTGTGCTGCTATCCCTTCAATCTCTGAAGGAGGGAAGGGCCTAAGCACAAATTAACAAACATAGGTAACCTAGCTACTTTGACCAACCTCCCCTAATATCCTCCAGTACTTTTCTCTAGCCTGCTCCAGCACTTAAAAACTTTCCCACCTTTGTTTCAGTAGAGTTGAGTTTAATCTATCTCCCCTATTGCAATGGCCTTGAATAAGGTCTGTGTTGTCCTTTTAGCATGTGCAGTGCAGTGCAATTTCCCTCCAACAGTGACCAAGAGTGAAAACTCTGGAGTCAGACTCTGGCTCCATTTTACTGCACAAGCCACATAATCTCACCAAGCGTCAGTTTGCATGAGTGAGCTGGAGAGGACGTCACCTACATGCAGGATTTCTGTGGAGGATGGCATGGACCAATGGATGTAAAACTCTGTGCTGGTGTAAATTAAGTACTCCATGAAGTTTAATGTAGGTCTTACTGTTTTGGCTAATGACTACACGAAAAGCTTCTTGATGGCTCTTCTTTATTTTTAAGAAAACTAGTGTTGTATATATTTCTGTTTTGCTAAATTATCAATATGTACATTTCTGGGATATCTACTTTGTAAAGTGAAGTCTATCAATTTAGTTCTTGAAATACATAAAGATAAAAAATGCATCATAAATAGTGAAAGCAAGCAGCCAGTTGCATATCTGATCCTGAAGTCTAGTTACGTAGAGCAGGGGGATCAGTTACTTCTGAGACCATGTAGAGAAACAGCATCTATGGGCGAGAGACAAAACTGAAACACCATGTTTTCAGATACTAGCAAGCTATGTTCTCTAACAAATGAAGAAAGCTCGGTGCTGTTTATATTTTGAAGTTCAAAATAACTCCTACTTAAGCTGTCCTAAAACCAAGACTTACAGAAACTAAAGATAAATACTTTTAATATATTTTAAAATGCAAGTTTTATTTATTTTCATTCTTTTAGATCTACTTTTATTGATTTCAGAGAGGAAGGGAGAGGGAGAGGGAGAGAAACATCAATGATGAGAGAGAATCATTGATCAGCTGCCTCCTGCCCACCCCACACTGGGGATTGAGTCTACAACCCGGGCATGTGCCCTGACCAGGAATCGAAACTATGACCCCCTGGTTCATGGGTTGACACTCAACCACTGAGTCACTCAGGGTGGGCTGAAGTACTGGTTTTATAATACTCTATTGTCTTATAGCTCCATCATGAAATGTTGCCTCAATCCACAAATTTTAAAGAAGTATGTGAAACAACACATTTTAAAAGTTGAAACTGCTTTCTTTGGGTGGAGGGGGAGCATGGTAACAGATAGTTGGGAATGACTATATTTTGACTTCATGTCAGAGTAAATATCTAGTCATAACAGTTTCTGTTCAGTATATGCTGTATCTGTAAAACTATGTCTCCTATTTCTTTCTCACTCCAAAATAATCTGAGAAAAATTCATTTGAATTGACTTCTGACATTTATCAATTTATATTCTGTTTGGGAACCCTACTTGCAATTCTGACTGACTTACAAATTCTGACTGACTTGCAAAGATTACAGTGATGATATGGATCGGACTATGAATGGCAGAATACTGCATTGACGTTCCATTCTTAAATCCAACATGCTGGTGTGTTTTTTGAGTCATTACCTCTTACGATCTATTCACTATTTTTATACTTCCTGTTCATGGAAACTCCTGTAACATTAAGTTTGTATATTTAGATTGTGTGCCCTGATCTCCCCCTCCCTGCTTGAAACAGTTTTATGTTACAGAGAAGGTTACAAGAAAAGGCAGAGCCCCATAAGCTGCATGAACACAGATAAAAAGGTAGGTTATGGTTTTGATGTCTAGATGCCCACCTGGAGAGGAGGGAATTTGGGAGCAAATTAAAAAGACTAAAACTCTAAGTCAACTCAGAAACAGATGTGCCTATGATGAAGTTAGGTTTGACACTGGAAAGTTAGTTGGTACGGTCCTCAGTTGTATCTGTTTTATCCTAAGGCACCATTTGGTTTAATACAAATGTAGGTATAAGACTTCTTAACCTAACAGTTTCTTAAGACTTAATGATAAAGGTTACATTTCAGAGGCTGAAAGCATGGTTCATTTGTCTTCCAGGTTTATCTTGCAGATTACGGACTTGCCTACAGATATTGTCCCAACGGGAACCACAAACAGTATCAGGAAAATCCTAGAAAAGGCCATAATGGGACAATGGAGTTTACCAGCTTGGATGCCCACAAGGGTGTAGGTAAGTTTCTTTTTTTATTTTTATTTCACAAGAATAATTACAGAGTAATAAGACTCTATGAAATGACCTTTGCATAGTCACTTTGAGGACTGAGAGCGCTGGTGAGATATTGTCTGCCAGTGACTATTTGTCTTATGGGGTGGGGGAGGAGATACAGACTATGACAAGTGAGAAAAAAAGCACAAGGGTGTCAAGGAAGCAAAGCTTGATGCTTATTTTGGGCAGGAAATGACTAGTTTGTGTAGATTAAACTTGGAGGTCAGCACTGAACTTTCGTGCTGTAGTGAAGAATACAGATTTGGTGAAGAATTGTTCCTGTTTTTCATTGTGCCCTTATCAGAGCTTTGGAAGATACCATCTCTCAACAACAAGAAAATCTCTTCTGAAACTATAAAGTGTTAATTTGTGGAAATCTCTCCTAGTCGCCTTTCATATATCTTACTTATTTAAACTCACTTTGATGGTATTGGAAACACATTTGCAGGTAAATTACATACATAGTCCTTTTATTGGATATTGATTGTACTGCCTTGCATTCCAGGGCAGACTTAATTCAACAATTCCCTAATTAGTTAAAGTCATAACCTATGTCTTGTATTCATTTACCATTAATTAAACCTTAGCTGTTTATTACACTGCAGTCCAAATCCAATAGCCGACCCAGAAAGCCATGGAAAAGGAAGTAGGAGGTCAATATTGAAAATATATGGTGCAGAGTCCCCTGATGGTTGCTTTGTTCACAATCAATATGGTCAATGCAACTGTACTTTCTTAGTTGCTCTGTCAGCAAGACAAAAAGCCAATTCTAATGTTATGCTAGTAAAAAAAAGGGGTGATTATTGAAAAACTTTGGCTTTCAAAATTATATTCCTTAAACTTTGTTTATAAAAGTATTTTCAAGTTTGCCAAGCCATACAAATAATTATAAACAGCTTGGAAAGATCCACATTTTCACTAAAAGGCAATTAGACATTTGCACTTGTTAATGACTGGTGAACTGTTACCCTAAACTGAGACTTTCTAACGAGTTTTAGTTGGTGCAAACAACTGTATATTATTGCCTTTTCTATTAAAAGGACCATTGACCATGTAATGTAGAGGGGTCTTGATCATTTTCCAAAGCAATTAAAACCCACCCCAGTTTAAGGTAGGCTAGTGCAAAAGTGAGACAAGTGTGTTGGATGGTTACTGTCTTTCTTTCAGGAAGGATCATAGGTTAAATTTCTGAAATGGAAATTAGCTTTTATACTTTGGATTAGAGTAAAATAAATCACTACATTACTTTTCAAGGATAGTTTGGTTAGAAAAGTAATGATCACTCAGAAATTAAGAAATCTGTATTTTTTCACCATTTACATTGTGAATGAATCAGTGAACATTCAAAAATATAAATGGGGCATGGTTTTAATTAAATTAAGAAATATAAGAATCAAATGTTCATTGATAGTGGGTTCTTGTTCCATTTAAAGTTCTTTACTCTCAGTGAATTTTCTTCTTCACTTTTGCCAGATTCATTAGTTTGAAAGTATTTACAGGAACCTGGGAGGAGTACTTTTTTGAAGGTGGTATAACGAATTTCATCATACAGATTCTTAAGCATTGCTCTGATTATGTTAATGACTAGAGGTCTAGTGCACGACATTCGTGCACTGGGGGTGGTGGAGGGGGAGGTCCCTTAGCCCAGCCTGTACCCTCTTGCAGTCCAGGAGCCCTCAGGGGGCCTAAGCCCTCAGTAGATCATCTTTAGTGCTGCTGCGGAGACAGGAGAGGCTCCTGCCACTGTCGCTGGCTTCTGGCTCAGCGGAGCTCCCCATGTGGGAGCACACCGACCACCAGGGGGTAGCTCCTGTATTGAGCGTCTGCTCCCTGGTGGTTAGTGTGCATCATAGCGACCAGTCATTCCGCCATTAAGGTCAGTTTTCATATTACCCTTTTATTATATGGGATGATATTAACTTATGGTTGGACCACTTATTTCAACTGGTAGTTCTGATCTTGATACATTGTGGTTTGGCTTTTAAAACAGCTAAGAAACCAGTGTGATTGTTGAATGGGGAGAAGAGTTGTTACATGTTAATCTGGGGTCCTCAAACTACAGCCCGCAGGCCACATGCGGCCTGCCGAAAACATTTATCCGGCCTGCCGGGTGTTTTTGCCGCCGCTGTGTGCATAAGAATTTGTTCATAGTTTTTTTTTTAAACTATAGTCCGGCCCTCCAGCGGTCTGAGGGACAGTGAACTGGCCCCCTGTTTAAAAAGTTTGAGGACCCCTGATCTGGACAGTGTTTGGACTGTGGTAATTCTAAAAGTCCTCTACAGTTATTCCATAGTTTAGGGCAGTGGTCGGCAAACTCATTAGTCAACAGAGCCAAATATCAACAGTACAACGATTGAAATTTCTTTTGAGAGCCAAATTTTTTAAACTTAAACTATATAGGTAGGTACATTGTTATTAACTTAATTAGGGTACTCCTAAGGCTTAGGAAGAGCCACACTCAAGGGGCCAAAGAGCTGCACGTGGCTCACGAGCTGCGGTTTGTCGACCACGGGTTTAGGGCATTGCTTTTATTGTGCTATCCTCATAAAATATTTGAACAAATTTTTATTTTGTAGTTCGCTTAAGCTTTTTCCTCCCTAAATAATAATACATGTGATTAGTTGGGTAGATTTCACCATGGTAGGACTTTGGGGGAGAATATTGAACTGAAAATGATGGTAGAAAGATACTATCTCCCTGGCAAGACTATTCAGGGAAGAGTCTATATTACATATTTTTGGTATTTTCTGGAAAGTCATATACTAGAGTGAATATTTACTTTTATAGGTTTCATAGGATTCCTATAAAAATATTCTCTTAATGCATTTAAAATAGAATTTATACTAAACTTCTAGGCATATCTATATCTAAATATACAGATATACATGCATACCTATTATATACATACACATGTGTACACACATACATACATAGCTAACATACACACATATATATGTTTATTTATATATATACTATAGGCCCGGTGCACAAAAATTTGTGCTCTCGGGGGGGTCCCTCAGCCTAGTCTGTGCCCTCTTGCAGTCTGGGACCCCTTGGGCAATGACCACCTGCTGGTTTAGGCCCGCTCCCTGGGGAATTGGGCCTAAGCTGGCAGTCAGACATCACTCTGGCAGCCCAGGAACCATCAGGGGATGTCCACTTGCCAGCAGGGAGCAGGCCTAAGCTGCAGTCGGACATCCTTAGGACTGCTGAGGAGGCGGGAGAGGCTCCTACCACCACCGCTGTACTGGCAGCCGTCAGCATGGCTTGTGGCTGAGCAGAGCTCCCCCTGTGGGAGCGCACTGACCACCAGGGGGCAGCTCCTGCATTGAGCGTCTGCCCCCTGGTGGTCAGTGTGTGTCATAGTGACCAGTCATTCCCAGTCTTTCTGCTGTTAGGGTCAATTTGCATATTACCCTTTTATTATATAGGATAGAGGCCTGGTGCATGGGTGGGAGCTGGCTGGTTTGCGCTGAAGGGTGTCCTGAATCAGGGTGGGGGTCCCACTGGTGTGCCTGGCCAGCATGGGAGAGGGGCTGATGGGTGTTTGCAGGCTGGTCACACCCCCTTCAGGGTGGGGGCCACCACTGGGGTGTCTGGCCAGCCTTGGTGAGGGGCTGATGGCTGTTTGCAGCTGGTCACACCCCTTTCAGGGTGGGGGTCCCCACTGGGGTGTCTGGCCAGCCTGGGTTAGGGGCTGATGGCTATTTTCAGGCTTGTCACACCCCCTCCAGGCTGGGGGTCCCCACTGGGGTGCCTGGCCAGTCTGGGTGAGGGGCTGAGGGCCGTTTACAGGCTGGCCAAGCCCCCCCAGCGATGGAAACTCCCAGCCTCTCCATTTTTTCTTTTTCTTTTTTTAATTCTGGGATTTATTTACCTTGTATAATTGAAACTTTGTTGCCTTCAGTGGAGCTCAGAGCTGACTGGGAAGCTTGGCTTCCTCCATCATTGGAGCAACCAAGCCTCCTGCTCTCTTCAGCTCCATGGCTGCCGGCCGCCATCTTGGTTGGGTTAATTTGCATATAGTCGTTCTGATTGACTGTTGGGCATGGCTTAAGGCGTAGCGGAGGTACAGTCAACTTGCATGTTTGTCTTTTATTAGATGTATATATCTAATATAGATTAGATGTATATATTAGATGTAATATAGATTAGATGTATATATTCAATGTAATATAGATTAGATGTATGTATCTAATCTAATAAAAGAGAAACATGCAAATTGACAGTACCTCTGCTATGCCCCAAGGCACGCCCACCAGCCAATCAGCGATTATATGCAAATTAACCCAACCAAGATGGCGGCCGGGAGCCACAGAGCTGGAGCAAGCAGGAGGCTTGGTTGCCCCAGCGATGGAGGAAGCCAAGCTTCCCACCAGCTCTGGCAGGCTGTGGCCTCCTGTCAAGGCAACAAAGTTTCAATTATAAAAGACAGATAAATCCCAGATACCTGCTTCCAGCCAGCCTCCAATGGGAGCTTGGGTGGCTGGGGGCCGTGGCCAGCCTGCAAACAGTCATTAGCCCCTCACCCAGGATGGCCATACCCTCATGGGGTGAGGGTGCCCGCTGGGGGGCTTGGCCAGCCTGAAAACAGCCATCAGCCCCTCACCCAGACTGGCCAAGCACCCCAGCAGGAACCCCCCACCATAAAGGGGGTGTGGCCAGCCTGAAAATGGCCCTCAGCCCCTCATCCAGGCTGGCTAGGCATCCCAGTAGGGACCTCCCACCCTGAAGGGGCTGTGGCCAGCCTGCAAACAGCCATCAGCCCCTCACCAAGGCTGGCCAGGCACACCAGGGGGACCCCCACCCTGAGGGGCTGTGGCCAGCCTGTAAACAGCCATCAGCCCCTCCGGCTGGCCAGGCACCCCAGCGGGACCCCCTCCCTGATCTGGGACATCCTGCAGGACAAAGCAGCCGGCCTCCACCCATGCACCAGGCCTCTATCCTATATAATAAAAGAGTAATATGCAAATTGACCCTAACAGCAGAACGACTGGGAATGACTGGTCACTATGACACACACTGACCACCAGGGGGCAGACGCTCAATGCAGGAGCTGCCCCCTGGTGGTCAGTGCACTCCCACAGGGGGAGCTCTGCTCAGCCATAAGCCAGGCTGATATCTGCCAGTACAGTGGTGGTGGTGGGAGCCTCTCCCACCTCCTCAGCAGCGCTAAGGATGTCTTACTGCAGCTTAGGCCTGCTCCCTGCTGGCAAGTGGACATCCCCTTTTGGCTCCTGGGCTGCCAGAGGGATTTCTGATTGCCAGCTTAGGCCCAATCCTTCTGGGAGCGGGCCTAAGCCATCAGGTGGACATCCCCTGAGGGGTCCTAGACTGCAAGAGGGCACAGGCTAGGCTGAGGGACCTCCCCGAGTGCACAAATTTTTTGCACCGGACCTCTAGTGTGTGTGTGTATACACACACATACACACACACACACACATATACACACACACACACACACACTAGAAGCCTGGTGCATGAAATTTGTGCATGGTGGGGGGTCCCCTCTGTCTAGCCTGCACCCTCGCCAATCCGGGACCCCTCGGATCGGGCCTAAGCCGGCAGTTGGACATCCTCCTCACAATCCTGGACCTCTGGCTCCTAATCACTCACCTGCCTGCCAGCCTGGTTGCCCCTAACTGCCCCCCCCTGCTGGCCTGGTCACCCCCCAACTGCCCCCCCTGCTGGCCTGGTTGCCTCTCATGGCACCACCGCCAGCCTGGTTGCCCCACGCAGCCTGCTGTTCATTCATTTGGTCGTCCCTCCCTAACCCCCGTGCTGGCCTGGTCACCCCACGCAGCCTGCTATTTAGTTGTTTGGTTGTCCCTCACTAACCCTCCTGCAGGCCTGGTCGTAGGCAGACATCTTGTGAGGGCATGAGGGTTAATTTGTATATTACCTCTTTATTATATAGGATATTTGCTCAAGTTTTAATATGCAGTTTTAGTCTGCTATACAAAGTAAAGGGTTTTATATCCTCAAATGTTTTAATTCATTTCTAATTATTTTGCATTTAGTTTTCCAAAATAAAACGGTTCACTTTAGGATTTTATTAGAAATGAAATAATCATTTCGTTGTATCTAGGAACCAGAATAAACATAGCCATAAATGCAGAAGGTCAAATTCATAAATATGTACGTGTTTACTTTTGGTACAGCCACTATGTAGTTTAATCTCAGAAAAATCTTTTCTATAACAGTCCAACTATGAGATCAAATAAATACTTAGATAATGCAAAGGAAAACGTAAAGAACAAAACAAGCTGTCACTGGGAAATGGAACCTCTAGGTGTCAAAGCATTTGTCATGTGTCAGAGGTATCTGTCTGGTCAGGCCCAGGGAATATTCCGGCTTTATGGTGAAACTAATTTGTGAATTAGCCATTTAACAGAGACTGTTAACCTGATCAGACTCGCTGGTCTCTGTACTTTTTGTAGTGGTTATTCATAAACCACAGATAACTAATTTTTCTGTGGATTAATTGGGTTTTTATAGTTAAGAAGTTTGTATAAGGTACCGATTGGCAGTTTGACCTAAGCTTTCTAGTTCAATTTTATTTAAAAGCAGGGTAACTTGTATTATTACAAACCAAAGAGATATATACAGTAGGGTGGATAGATTGACAGATGGATAAATAACTATTTCTCCAACTATCATGCATCTATATATCTGTATGTTTTTAAAAAAATTGCAGTTACTCTTTCAAACTCAATTTTCTTGAATGACCTAAAGGTATTTTCTGAGTGGCTAAAGTGCTTCATTTAGTGTAAAATTAGAGTAATGTATGTTGGGCTTATCTCTTCTATTATCAACGTTTTTTTCTTCATAAAAACTAACATGTATAAACATTGACATATTTTGGGCTCGTTGCCTGATAATTAAAGAGAATTATATCTGTGTCAAATATACTATTTTAAAATTTGTTACATTCTTACTAATGTTAAAAAAGCAATATTTGGATCAATGTGTGGTATGGATTTTTGTAGATTTTTCTACTCACTGAGGCATGCAGTCAATACCTAATTTCTCTTGAGATATACTGCATTTAACATATTGAGCTTTTTTAAATACTTCAGACCTGTGCATTGAGTGTATAATGCCTGTTTTAATTTGACATCATGGATGACTGTAAAATATGATATCTAAATTGCATTTTAAATGGCTGTTTGTTTATGTAATATATTCAGTATCAAGGAAAGATATATTACATACTTTTTTTATTTTTGCCAATTGCTACCGTGTATGAAATCCAAGTCTTGTGTTATTTCTTGCATGGTTTCACTTCACTATAATTTAGCACTCCAACTTACAAAATATATGTGAAATAAGCTGAGAATGTATTTTAATGTTACCAAACTTCGGGAGGTGACATGATATTTATCTTCTTAAACAATAATTCAGAAAAGGAACCCATTTTTCAATTATAGGATGTCAAGGGAAGCCATCAAGCTGTTGATATGCTCTGTTGGAGCTTTTAGTAATCAGAAAAAATACTGTTGATTTCTAGTTTTAGGTAAATGTATCTGCTGTAAATAGTCTTTGGTTGATGTATCTATCAATAAGCAATAATGAGGAAACTATTTCTTCTGCATGCATAACCCAATTCTGACATTTAGACATGACTTTTGAAGTCATGACATAGGTCTTGAACTCTTTGGTTGGGTAAGAATACACATCGACCAAATGCAAGATATCTACACCTTTGCCCTGTTGAGTAACGTTTCCTAAGCCCACCACTGTAGTGTTTCATAAAAAACTAAGCCTTAGAATTTAAAAGGTACAGACAAAAGTAAGTGTTTAATATTTTCTTTGCATTGTCACACATTGCATTCTTTCTTCCTAATGTCATTCTTTTTGAAATTACAAACATTTGTGGCCATCATAACAGTTTCCAGCTTGTTATATGTATATCTGAATTTACAAAATCCTGAATAACAGTAACCTCTGTTTACTACTTAGAAACATAAAAATAAAATTTAGATTTGTTTTGCAGATAGTCACCCTCCCCTTGCCCAGATGAGCATCTTATTCAGATGCATTCTGCATTCTTATTGTCATTTCTGAGCATATACATGAGTATTTTGGGCATTTAAACCCCTGTTTGCTTGAGGCAAAAGTTTTCAAGTTCACTTTATGATTTCCTACTAAACTTGTTTTTCTTCACACTTCATAATGGTACTCTATGTAAGAAATAAAACTAAACAGAAAACCCTCTAGGCAAATAATCAGATTCATTTTGGGATTAACACTTGCACTTTTCTTGTTCTCTCAATTCCTCTTTCATTCCATTTGATGAATTGGGCCCAGGTGATTTCACTCCAGTTTGTTTTTAGAATAAGGACCAGCCCCTACTGCAGTGATGGCGAACCTATGACACGCGTGTCAGAGGTGACACACGAACTCATTTTTTTGGTTGATTTTTCTTTATTAAATGGCATTTAAATATATAAAATAAATATCAAAAATATAAGTCTTTATTTTACTATGGTTGCAAATATCAAAAAATTTCTATATGTGACGTGGCACCAGAATTAAGTTAGGGTTTTTCAAAATGCTGACACGCCGAGCTCAAAAGGTTCACCATCACTGTAAGGTAACTCCTCTGTTCATGTACCATCTTGGAAGGACCATTTTAACACTGTATGAATTAATGTTTTAACTAGACACACTTCTTCTTTAGAATGAACTAGTTTGAAAGCAATAGTGTCCTGAAAGGGTAGTTGCATGAAAAATTTTTGTGCTGCAGCTTAGAACTCAGGATTTGCTGCTTGTTTATTTCTTGCCAAAAGAACTGTATTTGTGTCGGTGTATCATTTGGTGTGTTACATTAAAATGCCTACTTCAGGTCAGTCCCAAACTATAGAGTAGTATACATAATGTTGTTTGAATGATGCTAAAACTAATGTTGGAAGCAAAGTAATTATTAGGTTGAGTGTGGACTTTGGATTCTGATAGAAGGATTTCAGTACAGAGCTGTGTCAAATTTTGCTCTGTGATACTGAGCAAGTTATTTAACCTCCCTGAGTCTCTGTTTTCTTACTTGCCAACAGGGCTAATAATACTTACCTTATATTGTTAGGATGAATAAAGGAGATAATACCAAAGCAGTCAGAGTGTCTGGCACAGTAGCAGCTTCATAAATTACATCAGTTGTTTTTATTTTAAGGACGCATTTCAGTGTCACCTGTTCCTGTCATCAGCTTTCTAATGAAATAGAATTCAAGTCCCTCCCTGTACCTTATTTTTCAATCATTGTTCCTCTAGGCCAGTGGTTCTCAACCTTCCTCATGCCGCGACCCTTTAATACAGTTCCTCATGTTGTGGTGACCCCCAACCATAAAATTATTTTTGTTGCTACTTCATAACTGTAATTTTGCTACTGTTATGAATTGTAATGTAAATATCTGATATGCAGGATGTATTTTCATTGTTACAGATTGAACATAATTAAAGCATAGTGATTAATCACAAAAACAATGCGTAATTATATATGTGTTTTCCGATGGTCTTAGGCGACCCCTGTGACCCCCGAAGGGGTTGCGACCCGCAGGTTGAAAACCTCTGCTCTAGGCAATACTTTATAATTTAGAAATGTTGAGCCATTGAGAACACCACAGGCTTTTCACAAAAAGAGTCATGTACATTGCTTCATATTAATAAGCTAAATAAAAGTTAGATGCTAAATTATATATGGAAACTAACAAGAGAGTGTAGAAGAAAGATATGAATAACTAAATTTTGTTTTTAAGTAATAGTTTGGTGTTTTTAGAAAGTCTGAAAATATACTGTTAATAATTATATTAATTAACAAATCTAACTGAAGAACTCTGTATGTTACAGTAAATTATACAGAAATACAAATTATATAGAAACAAAAGAATCCATAATATATTTTAACTTTCAAATTAAATATTTTTATACTTAGACTTAATAGTCCTCTTCAACTATAATTAATTCTTGTTTTTCTTTTTATTTTCAGCATTTTATTTCTTTTGAAATAAAAAGGAAATAAAAGAATATATGTAGTAACTATAAAATATTCATTTCCTAGATTCAGTAATTATTATTTGGCATGACATTTATAGTCTGATATATTTTAAAATCAATTAAAGACATATCAGTTCATTGTGTTAGTTACACACATATTATCATTTAAAGTATTTATTTTTAATTAACAGATATTAAAATTACTTTTCTGTGTACAGTAGATGGAAAGAAGACATAATTGTTGGTAGAAACTTAGCATTTAATTTCACTGAAATACATCAATTTTCCCAATTTACTTCTCTGGGAGGGAATTTCAGGAAGGGTATGTACTTAGAAACATTTTTAATATTTCATCTCACTCTTTAATGGTGGCAAAGAGAAACTATAGCATGTTGTTAAACATTACATTTATTTCTATAGAACTGAATGGAAACACTGGTAAAACACCTACTTAACCATTGTTATTTATGTATAATATCACAATAAAAATAAGTAGAACATTGAAAATGTGATAATGTATTTTATTTAGGTAAGGCCAAACTGTAATTGTGAAGTAAAGTTAACTGTCAAAAGGCTATTTCAAATGAGACCAGTTTATGAAAGATTGGCCTCAGAAATCTAAATGACTTATCATTACGGCTGCTTCAGGTCAATTAATCCCTCAGTCAGAGGGTGGGAGAAAGTGACTGGAAAATTCATTCCATTTTAATTCTTGATTGTTTTTCTTCAGAGGCCCTCTTGCGTGTAGCCTATGTCCTCCAAACAGGTGCCAGAATACAATTTTTCTCAAAAATTAGAAGATGTGAATTTTTTAAGTGGTAGTAATGAAGACTTGCCATAATGGAAAAGGGACTTGTGAACACATCTGTAAAAATGGAACCCTTCCATTATTAATGGGAGATTTATTGCCGAAGAAATCACTACAAAACTGTGTGGTAGAGATCGTGTTTTTATTTTAATACGAGAGCCAGGACTCGCATTAGGACATTGTTGAAGCTTGTGCAGAAAGTAAATGGCAGCCAGGGGACTGTAGCATTCTGCTAGACTGAAGGGCCTTTACTAATCCCATGCTCTAATAGCAGTTAAGATAGTGTGTAAGAGCTAATCTTGTCTTCTGCTTTTATAAAAACTTATGTATAGTAACCAAAAGTAGCTGTGATGTATTAGCAGCATTGTTCTTAGTATTATAACTTTTTAAACTAAAAACTAAGTTGACCGAGCGATTTTTTTTGGAGTTTATTTCATGAAAGGTAAAATAGAATACCTGTTTACAGAAAATTTAACAGCCGCAGATTACACTCAGGAGAGTGTATATCCCTGCACAGATGAGCATTCATGTAATGGTAGAAATGTAAATACCAACTTGTCGTTCTTTAACAGGTTAAAATGGTTTAAAATAATGAGTTTATTTTGTGGGGTTTCATTAATGTTTTCATCCTTACTTCAGTAATATTTTTTATATTTGACATGATTCTTAGGTTTCATTGTCCATCTCTTTAAACCAGGCCCTTTTTAAAATATAAAGTTATGATGGAATTAGTCTACAGTATTTAGTAGTTTGACATAAATGATATTTGCAGTGGCCTAAAAATGTTCTCTTACTGAATTTTATATAAAAATGCTGAAAGCCTCTGTTAGGCTTCAAAATAGACTTCCCACCACCTCCGCCCACACTCCCATGCATACCATCGCCTCATCTTTATATTTTCTATTCAGGATATTTGACCCAGAATCTTAGTTTAGCTCTGCTTAAATCTAAAACTAATATTTGTAAAATTTTTAGAACCATGTACCCAAAACAGAAGGCATATTTTATCCTTCACTTTCATTAATTGAAAAATCTTCAGACAGACCTGTTTTTTCATACTGCACACTAGATGGCAGTTTTGTCATATTCTTCCGACTTCAAATGCTGCTTGCCTGAGTGGAACAGAAAAGGCCATCAGTGTTTAGTCTGCACTCAAAGGGTCTCTGCATGACCAATGCAGACCCCATGGACTTCCTGGAACATATGTTAGCAATTTAGCTGCAGACATTTATTTCTTTGTTTTACTGCTTGGCTCTTTGAGAAAGTGTTGGTGCCAGGTTATGGGTTGTCTGGATCATGTCAGAGGCCATGGAGATCAAGTTCATGTGACAGGCTAGACTAAGGAAGGATGAAGTTGGAGGAGGTGAGGAAACTGACCCTTACTTTCAACAGCAACAAGTCACTGCCTGTCTGTGGACTGGAGCCAAGCGCCTCGGCGTTTTAAATTTTACTCCAGCTGAACAAACAAAACACGTTGCCCATTTGGCTTTTTCATATTTCATCAGTAGTCGTTAAATCAGCGATTTCTCCATTTCTCAAAACTTGCTTATCCCTCATCTTTCTCTCTCAACGCTGACTCCTCCAGCCCTGTCCAGACGGAGTGACCTTGAGATCCTCGGCTACTGCCTGCTGCGGTGGTTCTGTGGGAAGCTGCCCTGGGAGCGGAGCCTGCAGGACCCGGTGGCTGTCCAGGCTGCGAAAACAAAGTAAAGATTTCCGTCTCCCATCATGTGCAGCAACAGGTCTGCAGGCACCCATGAAGGGGAGTTAGTATCCCAGAGGAGATTGCCATTCGCCAAACATGATAACCAAAGCACATTTCTTAAGTTTGAAAAATATTATTTAAAAAACCAAACAGCTGACAGACATCAAATCCATTGGGTGATGCCTATGAAATCACATGTACACGAGTTGTAATACAGAATGTAAAGCGACATGGTTGTTCCTTTACATGGTGTTTTCCAAAGCTTAGATTCTAGGTGGTGGTGTTTTCAAGGAAGAGGGTTTTCAAATGAGCATTGTGCACGTGTGTGCAGGCAGCCCGAGCTCGGTGTGACTCGTACTAACTGCGCAGAGCAACAGTCACATTGGGACAAATATGGCCTGTATTTTTCAAGTGAGAGCAACATACCTCTTTCTTAATCTTGTGTCTTGGAGGGAGTATGTTTTGTTTCTGAAAGAAGAAACAGAATTTTTACATGAGGTGTTTTATCTAAAAGGTAATCCTGCAGCCATGTAAACATTTTTAATATTTCACATTCAGTTTTTCTCAGCTAGAATCTGTTAGCATGAAAATTAGGTCAGACTGAGAACAGAGTGTGTTGCTATTTTACTGTTTTCTCACTTATCAAGCCTAAGAAAAAGTCAATTGCATGTAGCGCGGAATAGCCTTTTTTATATTTTTATTATATACTAAGATATGCCCAACAGTCATTATCCACAGATAGAATATTACTATCGGGAAAGGCAGCGATGTTCTAAGTAGGACATGTTACAACAGAAGTTTACAAAAGAGTTAGCTGATTCACAGAAATCAACTTTCAAATTCAGTGTGGCATTGGTTCTTAAGAGAGACAAAGGTTGGCCTGCAGATGCAGAATAATACAGATTATTGTAAATACGGGCATACTGTCTATTATATGAAATGTTTCTCCACTTGGAATCTTGATCACTCTAGTCCCTCACCCAAGATGAACACATTTACATAAGTCAATATTAGAGCTATCTAATCAGTTGTTACTACAATGAGCAATGTGTCCATATTGACCCCCATGTAATTGACATTTTTCAGTATATAGGTCAAGTCAAAACTTAGTAATGGGTATAAATAAACAGTCCTGGCAATTTTCCACCTCAGTTTACTGAGTTTGAATACTGTACTTTATTTTAAAGATTAGCAATTTAATTCTAATGATATATATATATATATATATATATATATATATACACACACACACACATACATACACACACACTAGTATATATGTTTTCCTCTTATTAAGACTTACTGATGATTTTAGTCTTTTATCAATATGCATATATAGTTGCAGTTATTGTGGATATCTTTAATGAATATACCTACCTATGTATATTCAAATATAATAATAGGGGATTATATAAAATAATAAAATATGCTAATAAATATAAACTTTATTTACATTTTAGGGATCCTTACATATATTAATATCTTCATTTTGATTTGATTATTTGTAAAACCTATAGATCAAAATCTAAAGCTAATAGATTACAGAGTGTATAAGGTAAACTGTATACATTTTCAAACATCTTATAGTGTATAATACATAATCATAATTTATTCAACTTGCTGAGGAGGCATAACACTGAATTTTCCATAAGGGCATACTTGCATATTCAACCATACTACCATATCTCCCTAAGCCTTTTATTTTCCTGAAATTGGGTGGTATTAGATCAGTGCATTTATTGTTGCAATTCTGCCTGTGCCTGAGTTTATGAATCACACATCCATATCAGTAATTTTCATTGAATGTTTATATATTTGTGGCTGAAGCAACTTAGAGTTGTACTTGTTCAGTCTAAAACATTGGAAATGGTTAGAATAATGGGGTTTTTTTGTTTATTTATTTTTGGATATTTTTTGTTAATCTGTTTAATCATAGGATAGCGTGAAACACTGCCCAATAGAGAACAATATACATAAGTAATTAAATAACTTGCCCCTCCCCAATAGTAAGTACTTGAGGAAAAATATCCTTAAAATCCACATATATTTTTTCTATGTATTTTTTCTTGTTTTGAAGAAAAGAATGACAGATACTGCTACTTCTACATTTTTACATGTGTAAACTTTGAATTAAATTCTACATTATTTAGTTTCTAGGTGATTGATATAAAATTGGTCAATGAGAATTGGGGGATCTTCCCCACCTCCACTTTCCCTCTTACTTATTACTGGTGGTGAAAAAAGGTTCTGAAAGTTAAGAATTAGTGACTCAACAACACAGAATTTGGGTTTTGTGTACTAATCAAAACAGTGAATCACAGGATCGCAAGCAGATTCATTGTGTGTTACTCTTTTGTTTCAGTCTGTTGGATGAGCTCCCTGAGTCAGTGCTTAACTGGGCCCCTTCTGGAAGCAGTTGCTGTAAGTCAAATGATAACTTCTGCCTTCTCCCATATGCTTGACAGGTCACCACATTTGTCACTCTTGTTTTACAACTTTTTAATCCACCACTTCCATTCCACAGGGTTGGGAGGAAACTCTTCGGGGTTACAGATAGGTTGCTAGAGCAGAGGCTGTTTAGATTCCTCCTGACATTAGAACACAGGAACGCTGCACGGAAGTGTTTAGGCCGCTTTCAAGGCTCTGCCGACTGAGTTTTTTTTTAAAATATACATAGAGTATGGGAATCATGCCCAGGTTTAATACTCAGCGTCATATAGTATTTCTAGAGTTGACTTTCTATTTTTGTACCTCTATCTATTGTTGAAAGAAAATAAAGTTGATCTATGAAAAGACAACTTTCAATCAGTAATTTAAAAAAAAGTCATTAAACCCTTGAATGCTGTTTAGACCCTGGGATACACTCTGTCTGAACAGCCAGCAACAAAATTTTGGATTGGCAAAGGCATGTGGTGCTGGGATTTGGAGGTATATTTCATCAAATCATTTCACCTTCCAAGTTAGTATAGACCATTTTCGGAGTTCTTTAATTTGACATTAGTAGTCCTAAAAACAATAAGTTGATTCAGAGTTACAAAAGTGCCTGCTGCTTGCAATGCATGTGAGGCACACTGAGCACCAATTGAAGCAAGTGGCTTACATTGTCTTATAGAACAGAGCCCCCATTTGCTGTCAGGCTTGCTTTTTCGCAAAGATAGATAAGCAGAGTGAATCTTGTTCTCTGTTTATATGGGGCGATCTCAAAGTTAGCTTTTACCTGACTTATGAAAGTGAGTATGCACACTGACCCTCTAGCTAAGGTCAAACAGGGTCAATTTCCATCTGAGGGTTTTAGAGCTAAATCATCTTAAACTCATATACCTAGCCCTTCTTTGACAAGAGACCAGAGTTTTCATTTTCATAGGAAACAAAAGAGGAACAATCCAGACCTGCTCTCCCAACGCTGTTTCCCAAGTCTGCCAGTCTGCCATCCTGCTTTCTGCTCTCCCTTTGCTACTGAAGGGATGGGCACAACAGGGGAGTAATCATTTAGGGGATGGGTTGAAAGATGAAAGTGTTTTGTTTTTGTAATTGCAATGAGTAACTTGGTCCAAACGCCAATATTCCTTTTTGGCTAATAATACTCTTTTTTAAAAATATATTTTTTATTGATTTCAGAGAGGAAGGAGAGAGAGAGGGAGGGAGGGAGGGAGGGAGGGAGGGAGAGAGAGAGAGAGAGAGAGAGAGAGAGAGAGAGAGAGAGAGAAGAAACATCAATGATGAAAGACAATCATTGATTGGCTGCCTTCTGCACACCCCCTGCTGGGGATCGAGTTTACAACCCAGGCATGTGCCCTGACTGGGAATTGAACAGTGACCTCCTGGTTCTTAGGTGGACACTCAACCACTGAGCCACACCAGCTGGGCTCGACTAATATTCTTATTGACATTTTTACCAGGTCATACAGTTTGTGTTTCACTTAGTAAAAAAAGAGAGCTGGGGCAATTTCAGAAAAAAAAATTTAATTGTACATCTCATATATCTCCTTTGCCTTTCCTGTCCCTCCTGCACAAAAGGTCAGTGTGCAGTTTCAGGTCAGAAAAGAAAGCCCAGATGCCCTGGGTTGTATCAGATAATCTTCTGTGACACTTCCGTCACTAAGGTTAGGTTAAAAGAAGAGGTGAGTGATACAAGAACTCACGGCAGCAGTGCCAGGTTCCTCTTTTTCAGCACAAACCATTTGAGTCTATAGTATTATTTTATCAAATGCAGATTTCTGTTTCTAAAGAACAACATGTTGAACCATTAATATTCACCGAAGGTCTCTTAAGTTAGTTGATTATGCTTAGGAGAATGGGTATTGTAAGCAGGGCAATTAAACTGATTTACAAAAGGTCCATTACTAAGACATTTTATGGAATAAAACAGCCAAGAAGTTTGCAGCATGCATGCCTAACTCAGTGTAATGATAGTAGTTTCCAAAGTTTCTATCTCTTGAAATGATAGTCAGTAATGATACTTAATATTTCGCTAGCTTAAAAAGCAGATGATTCAAGGATATCATAATTTCATACTACTCAAAGTATTTTGTTTTATAGCTCTGGAAATATGCTAGTAAATTAGAAAGTGTACTTAATATAATAAATCCAGATCTTGAAAAGCTAACAGTTAAACCAGTACTACATCACAAAAGTCTGAGCTCCAGGATTATAATACATTTGTAACAGAGGTGGGTCTTTGCTTTTTCTCCCTCTCTGACCTCTCTGGTACCTAGTTTTTTTCAAACCTCAGGCCTGTGAAGGCTTTGCGGAACAGCTGCTCTCAGCCGTGGAATGCCAGGAGTCTTCCATTGTCTTCTAACAGCCATTTGTGAAAAGTGTTCAGCTCTGCTCTCTCCATTTGGGATATTTTGGTTAATAGAATTGTAAGATATACCATACGTGGCCTACCAATCTTGAAAGGCCCAAAGAACCACAGAATATTTATATTAAAAGAGCAGTGAATGTAATTTAATCTTTTTCCTCCTTGATCATCCCTCCAGGAATTGGACGCCCCCAGAGGGCTCCTGCAAGCCTGAGTTATAAATATGATGGAACCCCAGCACTTGCTGGTGAATAGAAATCTGGCCGATGGAATACTAGATAACAGATTTTATATACATTAGAGAGGGGAAAAGTAGGTTGCATAATTGCCACAGTGTCCAAACGAACAAACAAACGAAAAACCCTGGAGCCCAGAGTTCTCATCTTAGTCACATGAGCCTGATGTCCTTGGAGAATAGATGTGGACAGTATGGTGTGTAATGGTCACTCTCTGACTTTCGTAGAACAAAAACAGATGATGACGGTGTCTTTTGGAATTGTTCCCTGTGGGCAGTGAAACCCGTTTCTCTGTCTTTCCCAGGTTGAAGGGAGCTAGGCCTGGGGGGAGGGGAACAGAAGGCTAGGAAGTCACTCCTGCCAACCCACCACGCTTCCCAGATTTCTTCCTATGGGATGTAAACAGCCTGGTGGTAAAGTAAGAAGGACTTGTGTCTGGGTTAGTAATAAGTTTTTGAAGGGGAAAGGCTGTAAAGACTAGTTTGTGAACTTGTCTAAACCTCTAAACGTCACTGTAAACAAATGAAAACATGCCCGCTTTTAAACAGTGTATGGTCTTATCCTTGTGTATAGATTGTAGATTGAACCTTCATGAAACAAAAATGCTGCAAAAACCACATTTGTTTTAAGGCTCTGCTATGTTTATAACTGTTGGTTACTAATTCTTGTTTTTAAAAGTTTGTAGTTCATAATTTTTTTTTTTGGGGGGGGGTGCTGGGGGGAGGGGGTGAGGAAGTTACTTTATAGTCCCAGGCAGGAGATTACAATAGAGGAAAAAAAAAAGGTAGCAACTTCTCATCCTTCTGCACTAAATCAGGAAGGCTGCGACGGGGAGGTGCTGGGCTCACCAGGTATGGAGGTTTGGCGAATTCTACAGTCAGTCACGGCTGAACACGTACAATTCAATGAACTGTTATAATCTCAAAATCAAAGCCTTAATTAATACTTGGAATTATTTTTTTCCCTTTGAAGTAAGGAGGTTTATAGTAAGTACCAATTGTTTTGAAGTGATTTTTTGAAACCTCAACATAAAATAAAAGCATCTATCATATTACTCAGGTAGTTCTTAGTACTTGCACCCCATAAATCAAAATCACTATAATATAAAAAGTTTTCTTTCTTTGATTAGTGATTTAGTAAATATAGGGTGTTCCCCCCCAAAATGTATACACACACTTTGAATAATGATAAAGGCAGTATTTATTAAAGTACATTTTATTTTCAAAATTGAGCAATAAGCTGTTAAAGAGTGTATACATTTTAGGGGGGGACATCCTGTATATACAAAAATATATCTAAAAAATCAGTTTCTCTCATCTTGTCAATCTATAGGTCACTATATTTCAGTCATTTTTGGATATCATTTAAAAAGTGCTTTTCATTGAATTGTTCATTCTAAGTTTCTTTAGGATGTGTGTGTGTTTGTATGTGTGTAAGAAAGAAAGATTTTGAGGACACTGGTGACTTGACATTCCTTTGCCGATTATGAATGACATGTAAAAAATTTAATACTTCACAGATGAAATAGCCCAATATTTGGCATGTGCTCATAATTTAGCATATGATGAAAAGCCAGACTATCAAATGCTCAAGAAAATTCTGAACCCAGGTGGAACCCCTTTAGGACCATTGGACTTTTCCACGAAAGGAGAGAGTGCAAATGTGCGTACTGCGGACTATCGAAAAGTAAGTACCATGGTCCCTGGGACCTTATGATTACCTCCCGTGAAGCTTGCTTCCAAGTGAGATTGCTTCAAGTTTCAGGTGAGTTTGACAACCCAGTTTCTTATTATATTTAATTCCTATTTCCACTAACTCAGCTCCAAGCAATTTTGTTGAAAGTTCGACATATTGTTTCTTACAGAAACATGGTAGGATCTGTGGTCTGTTGTGTACTATTAAAGAAGCAAAGCGGTCACTATCGGCATGGAGATGCGACTAGGTTAAGTCTACTCTGACTTCATTCATGAGAACCTTTATTTGCCGCTTTTCTTCAGATTTTCTTTAGTTATTTCCCTCTGTTTTTGCAGACCAAGTTGGCCATAATTTGGTGGCAATAATAATATTCTTAGATTTAAGCAGATTATTTGTATGTGCTGATATTTCAATGTATAGAAGCAATTCTTTTTTTAAAAGTCAATTTAAAAAAGTTATGTCCCTTCCTTTACTCTGCCGTTTTCTGACTCCCTTGTGCCAACTTAAAAAAAAGAATTAGAACTTGAAAAATAATTAAATTTGAAACAATACAAAATAATTAGGACAAAATATTTTTTAAGCGGGTGGGGAAACTTGAGACTGATGTCAGCAACATGACTGGACAGGTTACTAAATGGCCATTTCTCCCTTGCCACCCATCCACATGCAAAAAATAAAAAAATAGGAGGGCTTTTCTCCCCTCATGTGTGTATAATTAGGTAGGGTCAGGATGCCATTCATTTTTAATATTTCTTATGAACTTTGGATCATCGCAAGTGTTCATGAGCCAAGAATGCAGGATGCAAACTAACGTGACTGATAGGCTGCTGGATGAACGGTGAGTCAAGTATCTGAGCACAGATGGTTCTGATTTGCTGAATTTTGTAGCTGCTGCAACTGAAGACATAAAATATCCTTCTAGTCATAAATTAGCTCTTTGGAAGCAAAACCTTGACACCAGAGCTTTACAACCTTCAATTAGTAGGGAAAGAAGTATTTGAATGACTGTGGTATTGACATCTGTAGGCCTGCATAGTAATCATTCCTAATAGAAGAGAATATCTGTTTGAGGAGGTTTTGCATGGCTAATTAACTACCAGTGAGAATATGTAATTTTTTCATGATCTCCTGATTGTCACCTTTCTCTCATGATACAATTACATTTTATTGTAGCAAGTGCCTCACAAACCAATTGTCAGCACTATTTACTTATTGCAGAAGGCAGAACAAAAGTTCATGTTTAATAAAAAGCCACTGGATTTTGATCTTGGTAATTACTGAGACTTATTTCAACAGTTTTATTGACTTTTGTGTTTTTATCACTTTTGCAACAAAACAAAGAGCATTTCCTTGACATAGTATTTCCCTTGCAATAATGGTCACCATTTAATCTACACCAATGTAAGTAGTGTTTTCCCCTTTTTTGTAGTTTTTTAGTTTCATAAACTTAATTGAAATATAAAAAAGCCATTTTAAAAAGATAGCTATATCCTCTGATATAAAATTTTAATTATTCACCAGAATTTTTTTTCATCAAATTCTAAGGATACTGTGAAACCATTTTAATATCCAGAGACTAGAACATAAAACAGTTTTTCCAATGAGCCTCAATCAAAAATGTTTTACTCTTTATTTTATAATATATTTTTATTGATTTCAGAGAGGAAGGGACAGAAAGATAGAAACAGCAATGTTGAGAGAGAATCACTGATCCGCTGCCTCCTGCACGCCCTTACTAGGGATTGAGCCCGCAACCTGGGAATGTGCTCTGACCAGGAATCGAACCAGGATCTCCTAGTTCATGGGTCAAAGCTCAACCACTGAGTCACCCCAACCCAGCTACTCTTTTCTTTTGATGAGAGCACTTAGTAAAATAAAACTTTAAGAATGAGGCAGGGGTGGGGTGGGTGGGTGGGCAATGATTAACCAAGGAACTTACATGCATAAATGTATAGCCCTTGAACACAGACAATAGAGTGTGAAGACCTGGGAGCTTCGGGGTGGAGGGGTCATTGGGAAAAACAAAGAGACATCTGTAAGACTTCGAACAATAAGGATAAATTTTAAAAAAATAATAACATTTTTAACACCTTAATTTCTGTTAACAATATGATCAGCCTCATTATATATAAAGTATGATGATTTGGGGATATATTTCACAGTATGTCAATATTTATTGGATAATGACATTTCTCTAATATTTTAAGTATACAAATATATTTAATTATAGTATAAAATATAGGTTCACTATATGTGGCTACACCTTAATTTTTACTTTTAAAACTTAGATTTTGTGATGCCTAAAAAACCAAACTTGAAAATGTCCAAAAGCCAAGTATGACGATATAAACTGTCCTATACTTCGCCCCTTTGCCCGATACAGCATAAGATAGTTTCCGTAATTGATCGTTTCCATAACAAATGTAATTTTAAGTCCAAAGTGAATATTAATGAATGGCCCCAGATATCTTTTTTAGTCAGAATCCTCTTAAAATTTCCTTAAAAACATTACTTAATAATCTACACATGGATCACTTTAGTTATGTAACAAACTAGTGAATGAACTTTAGACTTGTACTTTTTAGATAAAGGTACTTAAAAATAAGCCAGTGGACCAAAAAACGTGTACCATTAGATGAATAAAATGTTTCTACCATTCAGTATTCAAAGGAGAGATATGTTTAATTTTTTAAAATGTTACTTCCCTCAGTATAAATGGCTGTGCCTTTTCAATTTAGAATTCTTAAAAATATGTTTTGGTTAGGTATTAGAAAATAGCACCTCACCATATGAACCTCAGCAAACATCTTTTTACAAAAGAAAAATGAGGTATTTTTTCAATACTAGGTTTTACTAGGTATCATAAACTGTTCCCTATAAACTGAGCCTTCTTCCTAAAGTCCTCAAATGCTGTTACTGAAGTTAAAGTGGGAATGACTTTATGTCAAGATAGTAGAGACATTGGTATTTTTTCCTGAAAAGCAAATCTTTGGGGGTATTTGCCTCAATCAAGATGATGGTGTGTATAGCTGAAATCACCCGCTAGTAGTGCTGACGGCTCCTGAGGTAGCACTGACAAATTAGAAGAATCTATCATCAGGCCTACACCAGTCTGTTTATGCCATCCACTGGGATTTAATGTCCACAACTCACTGAAGGAAACCATATTTCAGTAAGAATGCTTACTGAGGTGAGCTAAAGCTCTAGAATTCCCAGAGGAGAACGCTAAATCCAAATTGAAAAACCAGCGTTATTGAAGTCCCAATTCAACCCTTGATAAGCGGTTGCTTCAGGAGCCAGTGTAGTGGATCCTCTTATAAGTCTGTTAGTATCTCCTTCCTTAAGATGATACCTGAATCCAGTTTCAGAGTATAGACACCTGGGCATCAGGAGCCACCCAATCTCCCTAAATGCTTCACCTACACAGCGGAGTAGGTGTAAGTCAGTGTTAGAATGTTCAGGCTAACCATATTTCAGTCAAAGTTTGTTCCTACATTCACCCTAAACTGGAGGTTGCTACAGCAAAGCTAGGAGTGACTTATTACTGGCAATGGTAATTTTTGTACTGAGCTTAAATGTTCACAAAATTCTTCCTTGAGCTTTAATTCTCAAAATAATTCTATTAAACTTGTCTTCATGTTTATTTTCCATATATGAGAAGAATAAAATATAAATTCTCCATTATAAGCACATTTGTGGTGTATGAAATTTTAAGGGTCCCAAAGTATTCCTGATTTTGTAGCACAGTGAGAAGTACTAGTGGAAATTTAAGTAAAAAGTACCTTGTTTGAATAGCCACTTTCTCAAAATGACACACATTTGGATAGTATCTCTAGATTATGTGGGATGCCGAGTGTTTTCTGTATTTTTATAACTTAGAGAAAAATGTTTACTTAATCATCCCACTTCATTCTTACCATTTTAAAACTTTCCCTAGAAAGAGAACTTTTGCATAAACTGGCTATCATTTTATTAGGTAGAGGTGTCCCATGGCGGCACAGCCTAACCATCCAACCGACAGCAGATCCAGCCTCACGGAGCATTGAATCTCTTGGACCAAATATTTGCACATCAGAGGCTCCCAGAACAACAACTGTCAGACCTACGGTGCCTAGCATACAGGAGGCACTAAAAAAACTCAATATCTCATCTAATCCTTTATACCACAGAACACATTTTTGTGATGATTGGCAAGCCAGTGTTTTATTAGGATGAAACTGCGCACAGCAGCCTTGGGAAACTCCTTGTTTCACACTAGTGCTATGATGAGCATTTATTACCAAGAAGGAAAAGTGGCTCAGGAGGTGGATACACACGAATTTCCCCAGTAGTGTGGGAGATTTGAGTGTTGGAAATAAAGAACCCCTAAGTGATTAGGAAGCAATTTCAATTTCCAGGTTACTGACAGGCAGTGGCTTTGCTGTCCTTTGAGAAGCTGGGATCTGAGAGGAGGGATGAATAAAGAATGATGTGCCCTAGCCTGTTGCTCAGTGGTTAGATTGTCAGCCCTCAGACTGAAAGGTCATGGGTTTGATTCAGGTCAAGGGCACATACCTAGGTGGCAGGCTCAATCCCCTAGCGCGTGCGAGAAACAACCAATCAATGTCTCTCTCTCATATCAATGTCCCTGTGTCTCTCCCTCCCTTCCTCTCTCTCTAAAAATCAGTGGGAAAAAATATCCTCAGGTGAGGATTAACCAAAAAGAATGATGTTGTGATAACTTAGACCTAGCCACAAAACACCAGCATATTTTAAAGGGAAAGAGTGAACACACTTGGCAATAGAAGCTAAAAATTGAGAGACTACAAATTAAGGCTCTGCTTGCCCAGCCAATGTAATTCATTCTCTATTTTGGCACTGGCTACTCCATTATTTCCCCTTGTACTGTCCTAGCTCCTGCCCTCTGCTTAACCCATGAAAAAAGGTGACTGCGCTTTCAGCTGCTATAAACATGAAGCTCCCGTACAAATACTTCACATAAGGATCTTCACCGTGGCTTTCAATCTTCCAGCTTTACTGAGGGATCTGCGCTTCTATTTCCTTGTCTACTTCAGGGTTATTAAGAGTCAGTCATCCCCCAGATAACGCCAGAGTGTGAAAAAGAAACCTTAGAAGCAAGTTGGTTGTAGAACTTAACCTCTGATCCTGGTACACAGGATTAGATGACATGAACTGTTATTCATCTGCGTAAAGGTTAAATTACCTGTATAAAAAAGTAGGCAACATCATAAGCTCCTCTTACACATTCACATTAATTAGACTCCCTTCAGTGATAGAAAACGAAGATTCTAATTAGGAGTTTAAACTAAAAAGATATTCTGGATCCATTCCCAGCAAAGGTTAATAATGAATTCATGTGCCGTTTTAAATGTGACAGTTTTCTGTAAAAAAAATGCTGTTTTCAATAAGCAAGTTATCTGCAGAGGTAATTTCCAAAGAGTGCACAACAGAGACACTAATTTTAATTGGTCTTGTCCTACTGATGAGAAAGGGTCAGGATCTTGCCAACTACTGTATTTTTTCTTTAACATCCATTTGTTGATTTCCTCTCTATTCCTTTTTTTTTTTTTTCCAAATCTTGGCAAGTTTAGAATTTTCAAGAATCTGGATGTAAATGCATTTTTTTAGGTGTCAAAAGTTTTCATTACCTGTTATCACTCTAAATCAACAGGTTGATTCGCAAAAGGCTGCAACAAAGCAAGTCAATCAGATGCAAAATAGGTTAACAGAAAAAAGTGTCCACAGTGAGAGAAGTGCTGAGCCCTCTGCAACAGGGAGAAGAGTTCAGAAAGAGGAGAAGTGGATTGGATTGCTTAACAAAGAAACAGCGCAGGTGAGAGGTGTTTTTGATTCTTTCTCCTTATTGCATACCTTCGCTATGATTTCATAACTAAGGCGTTACATTAGAATATGCCCTTTGGGAATAAAGATGTTTTATTTTCTTCTGGAGGCCAAGGTTGTATAGTTTTGTTAAATGAGAAGGGACAGTAAATGTCCTATCCAGCAGATAAAATCAAAGCAGCCGACACCAGTTACCAGAGAAAAGAATGACAGTGAATACATTTGCCTACAGATCTGATTTCTTCCTTTAGCCTAAGAATGTAATGAAGTGCACTTAAATTTTTATGCCATCTATGATCCATTAGGGACTCTTAACATATTCCATACTTTTACATTGGTTCCTCCAGTCTAACCCTTATAATCAACTGTAAGTGAAGTGTTCCTCTGTCAGTATGGTTGCATTTTAAAATGATGTACTTTCTACATCATTTGATCATTTGGTTGGGTAGTGACTCACCTTTAGCAGAAGACTCACTCAGCCAACAGCCAGTGTCTTTCCTAATCTAAACTTTTTGACGAGTACAGTGTATTTATATCTTCAATGAAAATGTTTTTTTCAGAAGGGCCAGTTATATGATTTGTACACCATCATTTCCCCAAATGTGAAAAAGAATAGCCTAACTCCCCCACTTTCTACCTCTCACCCCTTCCCCCCAAATTGGTATCTCAGGCAGTTGGGATGTTAATCAGTAAACTGAGCATTAAAATTGGATTTGAACTTCTTGGGAGACAAGGCAAAAATTAGAAGCATACTAGTTAGACATTTCATTTCCAGCCAGTAAGCATACAAACTTATCCAGAGAGAGATATGCTTTTATAATACTACTAGGGGCCCGGTGCACGAAATTCGTGCACTGGGTGTGTGGGGGTGGGGGAGTGTCCCTCATCCCAGCCTGCCCCCTCTCACATACTGGGAGCCCTCAGGCATTGACCCCCATCACCCTCCAATCGCAGGATCGGCCCCTTGCCCAGGCCTGACGCCTCTGGCTGAGGCATCCGGCCCGGGCAGCGGGGACCCGCAGCTGCAGCAGCCCCACGATCGTGGGCTTCACTTTAGGCCCAGGCAAGGAACCCCTAGCTCCCGGGACTGCCAGCTTTGACCGTGCCCAGCTCCCATCGCTGGCTCCACCCCTACTTCCTGCTATCACTGGCCAGGGCCGAAAAGGCACCTGATTCTCCGATCATGGCTGGGGGGCAGGGCAAAGGCGGCCCCAGGGCCGCCTTTGCCCTGCCCCCCAGCTCTTAGCTTCCCCCTGGGTTTCCGATCACTGTCAGTGGCAGGGGGCTTCTTCCTGCTTTCCCTTTCGCCTCCCTGCATTGTGCCTACATATGCAAATTAACCGCCATCTTGTTGGCAGTTAACTGCCAATCTTAGTTGGCAGTTAATTTGCATATAGCCCTGATTAGCCAATGAAAAGGGTAGCTCGTACACCAATTACCATTTTTCTCTTTTATTAGTGTTGAAGAGGAAGTTTTTGCCTTTATTCTGTTACAGAATAATAGCAGCACCAATTTTTTAATTGTAAAGACATCTGCCTCAAATGGTCATATCTTACAGTTCCCATTTGTATAATTAGAAAATTCTGCTTAGTGACAAAATAGATTCTTGGGTGCTCTTTTTCAACCCTTACTGTGTACCAGAATTAACTGTATGGGAGAGAGGGGGGCTGTAAAAAGATCGATGCCCAGGTTCCAAGCTTAGAAACTGATTCATTTTCATTGGATGGCAGTGTGATGTGTGTGTACATTTTATCACTCCAGAAAGTTTTTGTTCCCTTTCTCAGTCAGTCCCTTCACCTCCGAGAAACCAGTTTCGACATTCTGATTCTCTTCAATGGATTAGTTTTGCCTTTTCTAGAATTTCACATACATGTAGTCAGTGTGCACTTTTGTGTCTGGCTTCTTTCACTCAGCATGCTTTTTGAGATGTATCTATACTGTTGCATGTATTAGTAATTTGCTCTTTTTCTTGTTGAGTAGTACCTGATTAACTATATCATAATTCCCATATTCATTCTCTTATTAATGGACAGTTGGGCTCCCTGGCTCTAGCCACCACCAGTATAGTTGCTATAAACATTCTGACACAAGCCCAATGGACATGTTTTGTTTTTCCTCAGAGGTGAAACTGCTGGGTTTCATATCAGATGCATATTCAGCTTTACGAAAAGCTAAAAAAATGGTTCCCACTTTATACTTCTCCCAGTAATGTACAAGATTTCCGTCCTCCCTAACATCTGGTGTTATCTTTTATTTTAGCCATTCCAACATGTGTATATTAGCATCTCATGGTGATTCTAATTATCACTTTTCTGATGACTAGTAATTTTGAGCACCTTTTCATGTGCCAAGTGCTCATTCATAAATCTTCTTTGTTAAATGCCTTTCCAAGTGTTTTGATCCTTTTTATTTAGTTGTCTCTATATTATTACGTTGTAAGAATTCCTTATATATTTCACACATAAGTCTCCTGTCCTCTGTCTGTATTGTGGGTATCGTCTCCTTAGTGGGCAGCCTGCCTATTAGCCATGTGTCTCTCTCTTTCTAATTGTTAACACTATTAGAGATGCCTCCCCCCATTTGCCCTTCAACCAACCCCCTTCACTCTGGCCATCACCACACTATTATGTCTATGGGTTATGCATATATTTTCTTTGGCTAATCCCTTCACCTTCTTTCATCCACTCCCTCTTTCCCCTCCCCTCTGACAGCTATCAGTCACTTAATAGTGTCTTTGATAAGAAGCTATTTGTTATTTTAAAATATATTTTATTGATTTCTAAGGAAGGGAGGAGATAGAAACATCAGTGATGAGAGAGATTCATTGACCGGCTGCCCTACTAGGGATCAAGCCCTCAACCGGAGCATGTGCCCTGAATTGGAATTGATCCTCAAACTCCTGGTTCATACGTTGATGCTCAACCACTGAACCACACCAGCCAGGCAGTATTTGTTAAAGTTCAATTAACCAATTTTTCGCTTTACAATTTTTTTTTTTTTTTGGTAATGAAACTTTTGTCTACTTTAAGGTCACAAAGTAACTTCGCTATATTTATATATTTAGAAGGCTTATTGTTTTAGGTTTCATGTTTGGGTCTGTGAACCATCTCACATCAATCATGTTTATGGTGTAAGGTGGGAAGTGGGAGAGGCATAGCTTTTTATGGTTTTCACCTAGAATAGAGCAGGTATAGTCAAAGGGTTCTCTCCTGTAAACCTGCCACTCCTCAGGTCCATTGCTTAGAGATTTCTGAACCTTCTTTGGTCTGTGCATAGTTTTCAGATTGCAGGCTGCTGTATGGCCATGCTGGGATATATAGGATCCAAAAAGAGGGAGCGTGGGGTGAGAGACTCGTGGTTGTTACTTCTTCATGTCCTGAGTCTCTATCCAGTCTGTTTTCCATTGTGCAACTTTCACAATGTTCTATTAGTTTCTTTTTGTCCAGTCTTTAGTTGCAATTCGCAGGATGTTTCACTTAGAATGCTCTTACTCTGTCTTGTCTATTAACAGATGCTGCTCATTTTCATTTTGAAGGCTTCATTGGGTATGGAATCTTAAAGATGTTTCCATGTTGTTTTTCTTGTAAGAAGTTAGTGATTATTCTTATTGATCCTGCTTTTAGATTTGCTTCTCACCTTTTTTTTTGGGGGGGGGGGGATGGCTGTCTTGTATTTATTCTGCTTGGGCTGATTGAGCTTCTTTTATCATTGGATTGATATTTGTCATCAAATTGAAAAAGTTTCAGCTATGATTTCTTTGTTTCCTGCCTTAATCCCTCCTAATTTCTCCTTCTAATAGCCAAATATATGCAGATGAGACTTTTTACCTTTCCTAACAGATAACTGAAGCTCTGTTCATTTATCAAATCATTTTTTTATGTTGCTGTATTTCAGTTTGGATATTGTTTTGCTGGGTTCTCATTGATTTGCTAGATTTAAGAGCTGATTTGACAATGAAGTTTTCATGTCATATTTTTCATTCTACAAGTGCATTATATTTTCTGTTTCTCTGCTGAGTCCCCCATCTGTTCACTAATTATGCTTAATTTTTCCTTTAAGTCTTTGCACATATTTATGTAGATGTTTTATTGTTGTTTGATAATTCTGCCATCTGGCTCATATCTGACTCTATTTCTTTCTCCTAGTTATGGGTCAAAATTTCCTGCTTGTGTTTAGTAAAGTTTTATTGAACATTCTGGATGCTTAGTTCTTGAGAGTCCAGACTTTATTAAAGAGTTTTGAATTTTGTCCTGGCGGGCAGTTAATTTATTGGTAGTTCAACTTGATCATGTCCTGACTTCTGTTTAAACTTTTATAGGCTTCCCTATGGTAAAAGTCATCTTAAGTTGTAGCCTAATAAGTTGGTACCTGTATTTTGTCCAACTTGATTGTTGTATTTATTTCATGGGATTTCACAGCAGGAGGGGAAATCTGGTCAATATCCATTACTCATGGCCAGAACTAGAAGGGGTGCTCATAATGCTATTTGATAGCATCACTTTTGGCATATTGGGCTAGGATATATGCTGTAAGGGGCTGTTCTGTACATTGTAGGCCGCTATCCCTGGCCTTTAACCAGTAGATGCAATAGTACCTCTTCCCAGTTGTGACAACCCAAAATATCTTCACAAATTGCTGAATGTCCCTGTGGGACAAAATTTTCCCAGGTTGAGAACCCCTGCCCTGGCAGAATTGTTGCATACCTTAAGCCCATGCTACTCAAAGTGTGTTATGCCATCTAGCTGCACTGGCATCACCTGGAGTGCTTCTTAGGCACACAGAAACTAAGGTCTCATCTCACACCTCCTGAATGAGATCTGTATCTTAGCAAGATCTCAAAATGACTTGTATGCTTTTTAATGTTAGATCAGGGGCCAGGTGGTACATATTTTATCCTTAAGGTCCAGTCTTTAACACAACAATTCAGCTCTGTCATTACAGTGTAAAAGCAGCCATAGATAATACATAAAAAATGAGTGAGGCTGTTTTCCAATAAAACTATGCACAATTCAGGCAGCTAGGCAGCAAGCCACACTTTTCTAAGCTATGCCATAGACCAACCGTGGGCAAACTATGGCCCGCGGGCCGGATCCGGCCTGTTTGAAATGAATAAAACTAAAAAAAAAAAAGACAGTACCCTTTTATGTAATGATGTTTACTTTGAATTTATATTAGTTCACACAAGCACTCCATCCATGCTTTTGTTCCGGCCCTCCAGTCCAGTTTAAGAACCCATTGTAGCCCTCGAGTCAAAAAGTTTGCCCACCCCTGCCATAGACTCTCCCAATCAGATCTCTCAAAGTGAAGTCCTTTATGAGTACTTTCCCATTTGATATCATTTGTTGTTGCTTAAAGAGATGTATAGGTTATACACGTTTAGTAGCTTGACTTCTATTCTCCATCTAGATGGGAATAGCATCCACTTCCACAGATAAGTAAGTTATATATAGACTAGAGGCGTGATGCACAAAATTCGTGCACAGGTAGGGTCCCTAGGCCTGGCTGGCGATCAGGGCCAATCTGTGGTGTGACCGGTGGGGCAATCGGGGGCCCCACTGGCACACGCCTTGGCCAGCCAGGGGCCTACGGGCAGTTCCTGCACTGAGCGTCTGCCCTCTGGTGGTCAGTGTGCATCATAGTGACCGGTTATTCCACAGGTCGTTCCATCAATTTGCATATTAGGCTTTTATTATATAGGCTGCTGCTTAAGTTAGCTTACCAGTTGGTCTCAGCCTTTATAAAATATTTGATGTCATATTTTTGTGTGTGGAACAAAATATATTATTAGTTCAATGAAATAACTATTTACTTATTTTGCCTTTAAGCTGACAGAACTTTAGGAAAACTGCATTAGTGTGACTTTGTTAGAGTTGTTTAAAGTTAGTATCCAGCTCACTGTACCATATGTTCCAAGTCCTTGGGTTTATCTTGGGCCACACACCTCTTGACAAAGTTTATTGTATACTTTTAGGCATTCAGGTTTAACACTGTAAAGACAGACTGGTCGTTTCCTTTTTTGTTGGGAGATAAGAGTGAGCATCTTTTCCTAGATCAACTTTGTGGACAAACAAGGACTTTAACCAGCTGTCTTCTTGAGGTCTGTGATGGGAAGGTGTCAACCTCCTCTGGAGGCTGCAGGATCAGGTGGCTGGACAGCCATCTTGGTCCCCTAGAATCACTATGTTATTAGAAAGCTTTTTGGTCATTAATAATTATCTGACATCAATAAGATTAAATCTGTTTTTTTGTCTTGCCAAAAAATTCAGTTTTTATATTCTGTCTTATTTTTGGATTGTAAGTTAAGAGATAGCTTGCTTACTGGTTTAAAAGAACCAATAAAATTAACCAGATTTGACTGATGCTGGTGAGTACTTTATAAACTCCTAAAATCCAGGATCTAAAAAAAAAACACAAAACTTCTCAGGTAAAATAAAGACAAAAAAGCTTATTTAGCATGAGTACACACAACAAATACTGGATAACTCAGATCTGACACACTATATATGTCTTTTTTCCATAGGAAAGCACAAGGAGAAGACAAAAATATTGTGAGTTGCAAGAATTTTTGAATGAAGTAAAAAGTTCTCCACAAAAAGAGAGCTTTATGCAGTTCTCAAACTCATTTTATGAACCCCATCAAGATTTTACTCATCCAGATATATTCAACAAGTCCAGATGTCCATCTTGGTACACGTGCACTTCCACAACTGGTACGGAAGTCACAGACTTAAGTTCTACAGGATTTTGGTCTGCAATTTCCCAGTTTACCCTTAGTGAAGAGACAAAAGCAGATGTATATTATTATGGCTTTATCATTCTTTTACTTTTGATGTTAGTGGGTCTTGCTTTATATTTTCTCTGAAGATATCAAACAAAATCCTTTAGATAGCTTTTAAAGTTTCAGTTCTTCACAGAAATGTTACATTCTTATTTTAGGGCTTCCTCCCAGACATTTTCAAGGTAATTGGCTAAAAAAAAAAAAAAAGAATACATTTTAACAAAACAAGTTTGTGAACATTCTAAAAAAAAATTGCTTTATACAAGAAATGGTGTCATGATACAGTTTGGAAAGTACTTTTCTGTAGTTTCAGATCGCCCAGAAAATTTAAAAAGGTTATTCCAAAAAAGAGGGATTACCTCTTTGGATCAAAGGAGCAGTTTGAAAATTAAAATTTTATTTATAGGGACAATTTATCTTAGAGAAACTTTGCTTTTTTTAAATACAGAAGTTATATCTCAAAAAATTTTAGAAAAGCTGATACAAAGATATCTTCTAAAACACATAACGAACTGCTAAGGATATTTTATGAAATGTGATTAATTGCTTACCTTACTACAATATGGACATTCACCAAATAAAATGTTAAAACTCTGTCTACTAGTCTGTAGTCCTCTCAACCACTGGAGATTTTAAAGAGAAGAGAAAGGGAGCAATGTTAGCATGATTACAGATAATTCCAAAAATAATTTACTCTCTTAAATCTCTTTTGCAAGAGTAAGGGGAACATTTTCTGAGCCAATGTTAGACTACTAATATGTGGAATAACAAGGGAAACCAACATGGATTTCAAGGTTTATACCCAGTGCTGCATAACCAAATTATGGACCCCGGTAAGATTTTGATGGAAATTATTCATCTTTTCTATCCCTGAAACACACAAATAATGCATATGGGTCTATGGGGCTCACAGATCTACCTACAGACATTAATTGCAACTTAAGACCTAATGCGGTGAAAGATACCATAAACTCTTGAAAAGTGAAGTCTTAATTCTGGTGTTAATCACCAATAGTGGGTTAATTCTCAACCATTTGTTACCAGCATTAGACAGTTCATTTTAAAAAACTAAATGAATAATTCATTATTATAAAAGAAAACACATGTTCCCTTAAGAGTATCTCTATAATTAGAACTGACATGATTTTTATATAAGGTAAACTGATATCTCTAACTCAGTTCTTCCTTGTTAAAACCAGGTAGTATTACTATGGAAGACTTAGAAAATTGAAAGCACCATACAACTGCAAGGTGTTTTGTATATTGATGCACATATAATTTAACATATGTCAACTGTGCACTAAGATGAATGCTATACAGAGCAAATGATGAGAGACAGAAATGAAAGCAGTCTTCACATATAGCAAATAAAATGTCACTAAGAGTGATGTGAGATATTCAGATCACAAAATGTATTCTCAATTATCAAACTTAAGATTATTCTATACTTAAATCTAGCCTGAAAAGTAATAGATGCTCCACAGTGCTAGTTCCCCTTCACCTTATTGCCACTACCACCCCCAACTAGGTGAGTCTACAGTTTGCATGTGGTTACATGAGGTGTTTCCTGAAAGATTCTAGTGTACCATCAATTGAATTTATGTGTCAATAGTAGTCCATGAATGTATTCTGGACATGATGAAAAAATGAAGCACATGGACATCTGGAATGAACTAGTATAGTAATGCAGGAGCTAATGAAAAAACAGGAGATCATACTGAAATAGATTTTAGTCTAAATATTTCAAATTTATATTCTTTGTTGTGTTAGCTGAAAAAAAGTTTTACTGATGTGATTTTTACTTTACCTCATATAAGCATATTTGATGGAAAGGCTGCCCACACTGAGAATAATCACACACTTGATCAGGAATGGCACCATCAAGTTGATAAGCATAACAAATTCCACAATCCATAGAAAAATCCTTCAAAAGAAAAGATATATTTATAAGTGTGTTTAAAACATACAAAATGAAATGAGAGAATGAATATGGTATAGATAATATTAAATTTTTATAATTATAGTTTTTATAAAAATTACTCTATTATAGAAAATAGAGTCACATTACTATTTAACACAAGAAAAGCTATTTGTATGAGCCCGCTCCCTTTTTCATCCAATAAATTATACACATGGATACATATAAAAAAACAGATTCTGTTTATTCTCACAAAATGTTTGGGCTTAAGTAATTTTCCCATATTGTACTTCAATATACACTCAAGTATATAAAAACAGGAACTGATATTAGCTAGTGATTACTAACTAAACTTCAAAATTGTGTAACTAAAGGAAAAAGAAAAACATCACCATCACTTTAGTGTTTTACAATTTAGTAGCTTTGTCAAAATTCAATTCTAAATTTATTTGCAATGCAATCTTGTCTGTTCAGTTTTGAAAAACTGTACTGCTATTTTTAAACACTTATATTAAGCTAATCAGAACTTCATTTCAGTCATCCAGAAGCAGACAGTATAGAAAATCCAAACATTCCATTAGCTACTTTGGACCTTACCCTCTATTTTTAATAATAAAAATGTCTGTCAATCAATTTACTGTTACAGAGACCATGAAAAGTACACATCACCATCAGTCGAAGGTTAACAAGTACTTTCATGCAACTTGCTTGCAGTTCAGAAGTCTGTTATAAAATTCTTCTAATTCCCTCACTTTCAACCCCATTTTTCTCTGGTGCCTAAAAGAACTTTTAACTTTCATTCTTTAATGCTGTTTGGAATATGAAAGCAATGAAAACACTTACAGATTTTTCTAGGATAGTACGAGCTGGGAAATCGATTTCTAAAACATCTTTCAAATTTTGTAATAGAGTATTTTCTGGATCCCTGAAAACATAAAATTTTTTTAATTAAATTTGTAAAGTCATAGAAGAGCAATAGTTCTATTGCAAAGATACCTACCACAAATGTATGTTTCTGCTCAGCTTAATTCCTAGGGGTTTCACCACTTCAGATATTTAAAGGAAAAAAAAGTTTAATAATTTAGGGGTTGTTGTTCTCATTTTGTAAAACCACATTTGGCACCGAATTTGTTTCTAATTTAAATTGACATACAACACTGTTAGTTTTAGGTGTACAACATAATGATTTGGCATATGTATATATTGTGAAATGGTTACCACAAATTAATATCCATCACCAGATAATTTTTTCTTAAGATGAAAACTTTTAAGATCTCATAGTAACTTTTAAATATACAACATAGTATTGTTAACTACAGATTTTGTTTACTTCGTTAGAAAATAATATATTAAAAACAAAAGTATGCAGTTCAAAATGAGATTTTCATTTGAAATAATTACCCCTAATATTTTAGAGTAATATTTTAACAGTCGTAGACAGAGATTTTATGATTCTGTTAAAAGACTTGAATCTGAGATCGCACACCATGGTCAGCTCCAAGGAAGTAGCACTCGGGAAGCATAGTGGGGTGCTTGGGGTCCACCTCAATATGTATGGAAGCATTATTCCCTAGAATAAAAGATATTAAAAGTTTTTACAAAAAAATTAAGGAGTATCTGGCTGGGTGTTTATTTCATTGTATATACAAGGAAACAGTAACCAAATGCTTTAAATTTTTCATAAAAAAAATTTCATAAAAGGTAAATATATCTCTGTAGTATAATTTCATTAAAAGATGTAAATTTTGAAATTATAATTGTGGCTAAAGATTTGGGGACCCTAAGTTTCAAAAAACAGTCAATCCATAAGTTAATATAATTTAGATCAGAATCTTGGTTAGCATTCTATTAAAGTTTAAATACAAGGTTCTATGTATTGATGGTTTTTTAAAAATTCACAAATCAGATATTTAAGAAATACCTAAATTATTTCTTATGACTCTCTTGGAAATAATAGAACTTGGTCAGAATTAAAGACTGGAAGTACAACAAATGGTAAAAAACAAACATGCTTAAGATTTGAGTTTTATGAAGGTTTATAAAAATTCTGAGTTCTTTTGCTCCATGTGAAGTTTTCCCCTGTAAGTTAAAGGGTTCAATTCCTATTAAATTTGAAAGTGTTCATTTAGTAAAAACAGCAACTAATCTTGCTTGCAAAATCTATAAAAAAGCTATTTCTACTTGGTACTAGATTTTTTAAAATAAATTTTAACTATACTAGAGTACTGTACAAATTTCATATCAGTATAATTGTTTAAGGTCAATTTGAATTTCATTTTTATGATAAAAATGTAATGTCTTGATAAATTCTATACTCTATATTGTATAAGCCTTTGGCTAACTGGGTAACAACACACTTTGTAAAACTGTTGTACAATTATACTTTCCTCTTCTCCTAACAACAAAAGTACAATTATTACATATCTGGCAAAAAGGTAACCAAAGAAAATAAATGACTATAAGTCATTCAATGAGAAAAACAAAAAGTTAATTTATAATCTCATTTGCTAATGCATTCCCTGCCATGAACACAAATTCTGTATTAGCCTTTAACTCCAGAAAATACTTTCCCTTAACAGTGGTTATTAACTAACAATGGCCATATTAAGTAATCTTTTACTTAATTTGTTAAAAACTTGGTCTTATAAAGGCAAATCATAGTTTACCTTTTAGGTTTTTGGTTTTTTTTAACAAACTGGGTAACAACACTATTTGTAGAACTGCTGTACGATTATATTTTCCTCTTCTAATAACATACCACTTTTCCCCCACGTAATATAGTATGCCTGGGTGAAAACTCTAAAAATTGCTCACTAATTTAGGATATGATCCACATCAAAATTTCAAGATATCATTCGGAATATATGATTTGTGACAACATATCTATTTGAGCTAGGAAAAGAGGGAGGAAAGATATGAATAGGTATCTTCTAACCAACTACAGTATTTAGTGTGAACTCAAATGGAGTTTAAAATATCTAGTCTTGAAAGGCAGACCTTGAAAACTGTTTTGCTTGCTCATAATGAAATACATAAAACAATCATTTTATAGTAAGGAGAATATGGTGATATTTAAAGGATGATATTTATAGTTATTTCACATATTTATGAAAATACTTCAAAAATATTCAGTTATTTTGTGCTTTTTGTTTACTCTTCAAAGGCCCGTGAGTTATTTTATTCTCTTCTATATTTTTTCAGAAAATATTCCCAGATTTGTTCACACTCATCTTCTCTAGTTTCATGGATGAAGACTTCATTATTTCTAACATAGTTCTTTTTCCTAAGTAATGTAAGTTTTGAAAAGCCTGATCCACTATTTCTGTGCTAATTAAAAGCTAATTTAACACCATCTCTGAATGCTGCTTCCATTGGATCATCACCTTTTATAATGAAACACCTCAGTACTTGCCCTTTTCCCCTGAAATATTTACATTTAAATACCTAGTAATAAAAAGAAAGTTCATCCCAGGAAGTTTTAATAGTTTACTTCATGCAGAAAAGTCTCACCTAAAAGTCCAATGTCATCTTTAGATACATTTTCCTAAGTAACTCGAATACAATCAAATGCGTTAAAAAGAAAAAAACCCTCATTAGGCATCTTTTTCCCCACCTACTGCAATTCTGCGTGCCGTTGCACTCCGAGTAGGTTTTTCTGGTTCAAGTACCCAAGTTTTCTCATCGATTTCATCCATAACATCCCAGAATGTCTTCAGTGATTCCAATGCTGCCAAAAACTGACTATGAATGCTTATTAGGGAACTCTGTGAAAAGATAGATGAACGCTGAATAAGTTGTATGGCACTATCAATTGCATATCATCTTTCACTTTTACTTTAAAACTCAAATTTAGAATTCTAACTGCTTTATTTCAGCTAAAAATAGACTCTTGTAAACAAGAGTCAACTCGCTCTGCTTCCCACCTCTTCACCTCCATCAATATTAACAGAATTCTTTTGTCACTGGACTATACAATTCTCAAGAAGACTGGCTTTTTTGATAAATGTCATTTTTAAATTTTTTCCATCACCATTTATTTGTATGATGAATTTCGTATTATATATATGACATAGTAACTACTAATACAAAAAGATATGTATGTAAGACTATTAATGTATATAATATATTTGGGGCAGTGTTACAATTTTAGAATGAAAATATTTTCACTTTTGCTGTCATTATCAAGTTAAATGCAGTGCTATTTGCAACTTAAATTACTTTTAAACATTATGAATGAATAACTTTTCAGACTTACATATAGAAAAGTTTATAATAACTAGAGCTTAATGTCGGAGAAGAACCTTTCACAATACTGAAGGTAGAATATCTGTTCTCTTCTGGTATACTGTACTTGCCTACAAGTTTAAATGTCAGAATCCAGAAATCAGAAAACTAAACTCACAAGTGTGTTTGTTTGTTTTACTGTGGGCTATATTTTATTACTTTTTCCCACTGGTTTCACCACAATTTTTAAGATTACCAAACAAGAAACTAGTTGTGATCCTTATAGATGTCCTCTCTTACACCTAATAAATTTAATAAGTTAAATTATTTTAACATATTTATTAATGATTTGATTTTAACATATTTATCTTGACAACTCTATTACCATAGCATAATTATATGCCATTAGAATAATTCCCTAGTTCCTGTTTCCATATCCAGACTAGCCATCCTTGACTTTAACTACCTTATTGTAGAGTACCTGATCTAAAATATAAAACTGAACATATCAGTTTCCCACTTAAAACCATTCATATCAACCTTTTAACTGTATTCCCCCCCCCCAGTCATATTCCCCTAAAGCCCATTATTTATATTGCAATTAAGTTGATTTTTGTATTCTATCATAAAAGTTTAGGTGCAGTTCTTATCAAAATATTTTTTCTTTGTAATGCCACCACTTAATGATAGTAACACAAGTTGTAAAAGCTATTCAATAAGTATTTAAACTGAACTGAACTACATGACATATAAAATAATCATTGATGATTATTCTATTTCTTAAGTTTACCTTTATATACAAGTAGCTTGCAAATTGTGTTTTATATATTATTACTGATTAAAACCACAGTTCTTTGTCATGGCTTGCAATTATTCTTTTTTAGTATGCATACACAGATATGTTTACACGGAGTAAACTAACACTTTCCATGGGTATATTTACTACTCCAAGGCTTAGTAACTACTCTATGATCCTACCCAAATCTATTTAAGCCAGATAGAGAACTCTAGAACTACTCAGCCATCTCTATATAGATGCACATCATAGGGAAAAAAATACTTAATTCAATGAAACTAATATTTCAACCCCCTGATAGGACTATTTTGAAATCTAATACAAAGATAAAGAATCCATAAGGAGAACACAGATGTAATCTTGATGATAACAAAGTATCTGATCTTAACCAAGACATATTCAACTTCTAGAAACCTTAACATTGCAAATATAAAGGTGGTTGTGCACTAGATAGCTTCTAAAGTCACTTCCAGATCTATAAGTTAAGAATTCTAAATATAACTTCAAAAATCCATAAAGTAGGTCATTCTGTCCACTTAAAAGTATCTATATTTCAAGATTCTGATTACTATCATGTACTCCCATTTATTTCCAATTATTGTTTATAAACAGATTTTAAATTGAAATTACATATAAAATATATACATTAAATGTAAATAATTTCTATGCTTTGATGTATAGCAATCATTTCTTTAATCAAAATAACTACATATCAGCCCAGCCGGCATGGCTCAGTGGCTGAACATCAACCTATGAACCAAGAGGTCACGGTTCGATTTTCTGTCAGGGTACATGCCTGGGTTGTGGGCTCGATCCCTAGTGTGGGGTGTGCGTCATTCATGTTTCTATCTCTCCCTCTCCCTTCTTCTCTGAAATCAATAAAAATATTTTTTAAAAAAAGAACTACATATCAGAATCAAAATATTTGTGTTCTATTTTATAACCCTACTAGAGGCCCGGTGCATGAAATTCATGCACGAGTAGGGTCCCTAGGCCTGGCCGGCAATCAGGGCCAGCTGGGGCCTTAGTTGTGTGCCGCCTCCTGATGGTAAGCACACTTCAGCGAGCGGCCAAACTCCTGGTTGGTTGAACTCCTGAGGGGCCAATTTGCATATTAGCCTATTATTATATAGAATGTATGTAAGGAAGAAGTGAAAGATGCATTATACAACTTCAATTATTTAAAGGAAAAAATGTCAGCCTTCCAAAACTTTTGAGTTTTTGGAATTGGTTTGAAACCATAAATTCCTAGTAGGAAAAACAAAGCAGTTAGATAGCTTAAATGTAGTGAAGATCCAAAAATAACACCCAAAATACTGCAACTGATTAATTTACTAATCAAAAGAAGGCATCATCCTTCTTTGCACACATGCATAGATAGGGCCATGATTAAAGAAAAGGAAATAGAGGAACAAAGATATGAGACAGAAATAAGCCTGGAGGGAAAAAAGGTAACAGAAATTAGTATCTAAAAAACTAAAGAAAACACAAGGCTTTGTGTCCCAAAAGCAACAAACTATCTCACAGAGAAGAAAGGTATCCCAGAAACGAAGACTATGATTAGAAGCCTCACCCCAGCCTTCTTGTGGTGGGAAGAGGAGAGGACAGGATAAAAAACAACCTCAACAATCTCTTTTCCTTAAAATCTAAAAAAGAGATCCTGAGAAAGTTAGAAATTATAAAGCAAGGTGAGAAGAGTACCAGTGGTTCTCAACCTTCCTAACGCCGCGACTCTCTAATACAGTTCCTCATGGTGTGGTGACCCCCAACCATAAAATTGTTCGTTGCTACTTCATAACTGTAATTTTGCTACTGTTATGAATCGTAATGTAAATATTTGATATGCAGAATGTATTTTCAGGGGTCGTGACCCACAGGTTGAGAACCGCTGTTTATTCCAAGGATTGCAGCAAGGACCCATGCTGAGGGCACTCCAACCACATCAGGTTGGTTTATATGTGTATCTGTCTGCCTTGTGGTGTATATTTATATGGGATAAAGCTATGACCAGAAAAACGGCACAGACTAAATACCAGAAGTTAGAATACTACCTCTATAACATTACATTCACAGGGAGAAGAAGATCTAAGTTTAACAGGGGAGCTATTGCCTGATATGGAGTCCAATTTCCTGTGTTAAAAGCAAAGGTCAGAAGAATAAAAAGAATGTATTAATCCTGAGGAAAATCACTTCTCAGCCTTTTGGCTAAGATCAAGTGTAATCTTGAGGGGGAAAAATAGACATCTTTCCCTGATTTGAAAATAGCAGGCATAAAAATATTAAGAGATCAATCTAATATTAGAATCACCTAAGGCACTTAATGAAATTCTCTGCACTGAAATCAGAATATCTGGACTGTTCTGTATATGGGCTTCTCAGTGAAAATATCTGTATCTGGGACCCCTACATTGATTCCCAGAAAATTTCTGAGCAAACACAACTGGAAAGATTTCTGAACAGTCTTATTCAGTATGATAGATTTGGCATTTAAACCTTGAGATCATGAACCATTAGAAAGTCTATTCAAAAGTCACCAATCCATGACCTTACAAAAATACTAACAGGCTTACTGTTTTTCCTGCCCAGTTTTATAATGCTGAAGCACAGTCTATTTTGGCAATGCTTGCCAATCTTTATGTTGGAAGGCATGTATGAGTCGAGAACCTCAATACTGAAGCAAGGAAACATCGGGGTTGATAATTCTTATTTATGTTTAATGCATAAAATAAATCATCAGAAGACGAGGATGTATCATTATTCAAAAACCTTAAAGGGTGTCACATTTTCTTATGAAGCATAGCCAATAAGTAAGTAGGGAGATGGATGAAGTAGTCCTCATTAGCTCCATGGCTAGCAACTGTATCTTTAGTCAAAGAAATCAGTGGTCTGGTTTCCACACTGTCAGTACCCACTGATGAATTTTTGTATGCTTAAGACAACTCTTTTCAAAACATGCTCATACCAATTAGTGAAATAGTGAGAAACCATTTTTTTTTTTACATTCTACAAAGAAGCTAGGTATAAAAACACTATGTACAAGGGCAAACTAAGTGGGATTAGTCCTCCAACTTTGTTCTTTTTCAGTTTTTATTTTTTTAGACTACTCTAGCTCCTTTATATTTAAACTAGAGGCCCGGTGCACGAAATTCATGCACTGGGGGTGAGGGGTGGGGGTCCCCTCAGCCCAGCCTGCACCCTCTTCAATCCGGGACCCCTCAGGGAATGTCTGACTGCCGGTTTAGGCCCTATCCCAGGGATTGGGCCTAAACTGAGAGTCGGACATCCTTCTCACAATCCTGGACCGCTGGCTCCTAATTGCTCACCTGTCTGCCTGTCTGGTCGCCCCTAACTGCCCCCTACTGCTGGCCAGGTTCCCCCAATTGCCCCCTCTCTGCCGGCCTGGTTGCACCTAACTGCCCCCCTGCCAGCCTGGTCACCCCTAACTGCCCCTCTGCCAGCCTAGTCGCCCTTACTGCCAGCCTAATCACCCCCAACTGCCCCCCTGCCAGCCTGGTTGTCCCCAATTGCACCCCCCCTGCCAGCCTGGTCACCCCCAAATGCCCCCCCTACTGGCCTGGTTGCCCCCAAATGTCCCCCCCTGCCAGCCTGATCACCCCTCATGGATCCCTGGCCAGCCTGGTTGCCCCACGCAGCCTGCTATTCAGTTGTTTGGTCATCCCTCACTAACCCCCCTGCCAGCCTGGCTGCCCCATGCAGCCTGCTTGTTCAGTTCTTTGGTCATCCCTCACTAACCCCCCTGCCGGCCTGGTCACAGGCAGCCATCTTGTGAGGGTTAATTTGCATATTACCTCTTTTATATATGATATAAATTCTAGAGTCATTTCTTCAGTTTCTAGAAAAAATCTGTTGGGATTTTGACTGGGATTGCATTATATCTCTACATTAATTTGGACAGGACGGACAATATTGAGTCTTTTAACCCATAAATATGGAACATATCCCCGTTAATTTTGGACTTTAGGCAAAAAAGAAAAAGAAAAAAGTGCACTCTATCAAAAAAGATGTATGGATGACATGAAGATTTGCTCAACATCAATGGTCAGTAAGGAAATACAAATTAAAATCATAATGAGCTAAAAGTTATAATATTTATAATCTTGAGGAGTGTAAGTTTATTTTTATAGGGAACATTTTTCTTCCCTAAATTGTTTTTGGAATGGCAATTTGTTTCCATTATTAAAAGCTGATGTTGTCAGTTGAAAAAAAAATAAAATCACAATGAGCTACCAGCTATTAGAAGGATTAGAGAAACAGAAATTTTCAGACACTATTGTTGGAAATGTAAAATGCCAAAACCACTTTGGAAAACTGTTTAGCAGTTTCTTAGAAAGTTAAACATATATTTCCTATATGATCCAGCCATTCTACTCCTAGGTATTTGTTGAAGAGAAATGAAAGTATATGATTCATATAATAATATGCACATAATGTTCATAGTTTTTTATTTGTAATGGCTAAATCTTGAAAACAACCCGTATGTCTTTCAGCAGGACAATATGTGATATATCCATGCAATGGAATACTACTACTCAGTATAAAAAGAATAAACTATTATTACATACTACAACATAGACAAATCTCTAATTGTGCTGAGAAAAAAACCCCTGAAATAGAATTATATAAAATTGTAAAAAGCAGATCAGTAATTGCCTAGGGGCCAGATAAAAGGGAGAGAAGGGTGAAATTAAAAAGGGAAAGGAGGAAACTTGGGTGTAATGGAAATGTTTATTATCTTGATTGTAGGGATGATTTCACAGAGGTAAACATGTGCTAAACTCACCAAATTATTTACACTTTAAATATGTTCAGTTTATCGTATATCAATTACACCTCAACAAAGCTGTTTAAAAAATTCATTCTGATTTCTGGATACTAATGGATTTAAATAGCAATACCTTCTTTACAGCAGACTTCCCAATAATTAGCTTTAAAAACTGTAGAAAATGAAAACATTTTTAACAGCAAGGACAAAAGCGGGAGAGTAACTGTTCATAAACCCACCACATAGATAATAAAATTTTTATCACTTTTATATGTATATATAGATATATACAAATGTGTATATACTGAAGGAGGGAGAAAAGATATATATGGGAACTAAGATGTTAGCTATTCCCCCATAACTGTTATTAAATTATGCTAAACTAGGAAAGCACTTAAGCAGAAAAGTGTGAACACTGCCAATCTCAAAATGTAACGCTTATTATCTTTAAAAGCATTTTGTTACTTTTATAATACCTGAAGTGATATAATAATGTCAGTCACTTAACCAGATCTTAGAGTATAATATCTTCATCTTAAGTACTATTATTTCCAGTATTTTAATAATTTTCTCACAGTCCCGAAATGTGATCTTTTGTGCTCTGATGACACTTAAATTAATAGCATAATTTTCTGGTACTTGCAACAGATGCTTTCCATTCTGATTTTTTTATACTCTCCTATAATACTTGAAGATAAACCTTCTAATAATAATTTTTGTCTTTATCTCTGAGGGATTTAAAAGGCTTCAATAGAATAAGGAAATATCAAGAGATTAAACTTTTTCAGAAATTTAATTTTAATATTAATTGCAATATTTCCAATCAGATATCATTATAGAGATGATAACTCTCTTAACTATTCAGTTCATTTGATCTTATTTGCAAGCTTCATTGATGTTCTCAACTCTTTTTGTAGGTATCACTATAACTGAATCTATTTCATGAAATGCTATTTTTCTATAAAGCAATCCATACAGAATATTTTACCTCTTCATACAGTTAAGTTTATTTAAACTATAGCTGACCACTTATGATTTAAAAGATTGGCCACTATTGTTAACTCATATGAGAGAGGTATCTGCCCACAAGGTCAAAGGAAACATATTCACTTTGTGTGCAGCCATTACAGAATGTTCAAAAAAAATTAAAGAAAGAAGGGAACATCTGTCAAGTGTATGTTGAAAATAAATATGCATTTTCTATTTTTTTCCATAGCTATCCTATATTGTAGATCATTAAAAATAATAATTATTGTAAAATGAGGGCAATTAGGAGAAGATTCTAAGTAGATGTTGAGCAGGAAGCACAAGGAACATCTCTACCCAACGACACAACAATTGCGCTAACAGGATCAATCTGATGTACCTATTTTAAAACTCTGGCGTCTACTATAGGACTGTATCTTTGGTTAATTGCAGTTCTTAGACTGGCAGGGGCTACCCAACCCATGATAGACAGTCCTGCACACACTCCAGAAGCAGTTTGCACACAGCTTGTTAGAGCCAAGATGGGCACAAAGAACCTTGTATTTCAAACATCAGGGATCTGTGCTCTGATCACTAATTGCTACTTCTGACCTCAGAAGGGTAGACAGATTGTTGGCCATCATTGATGCACCTCTCCCCATTGTTGCAAGCCTCTCCCACTACCTGAAGTGACTTTTCGGGTATTTAAATAGCCAGTGCCCTTTTAGTTATCTTTTCATTGTCCTCTTTTTTTCTCGTTTTGGGAGGCAAACATTATAATAGAATATTCAAAAACAACTGTATAAACAGGGAAAATCTGCAAGTCACTATGTGTGCCCAGGGCAAGGTGCAGGCTCAGAAAGGGCCAGAGAAGACCATAAGTTTAAACCTCAGGCTGATCTTTGGCAAAAAGACAGCATACAACAATAAAATAAATAACAAAAACAGAGGGGATTTTATTCTTTCTTCTTTGAGGAAAAAGGAGAATCTGATTTCTAGAGTTACCACATTATTAGATTAAAATTTCCAGTTTTCAACAACAAAAAATCACAAGGCATAAAAAGAAACAGGAAAGTATGGCCCTGATTCCAAGGGGAAAAAAATTAACAGAAACTGTCCTTAAAAAAGGAGTTGATAGTAAATCTAACAGACAGAGAATTTAGGACAATTGTCTTAAGTATGCTTAAAAAAGTAAAGATGTGCAAAATGTCAGGAAAATGATGTATGAACAAAATGGAAATACCAATAAAGAGAAAGCAAGCCTAAAAGGAAGCCAAAAAGTTACAACAATGGAACTGGAAAGTTCACTAAAAATATTCAAAGGAAGATCTGAGCAGAAAAACGAAAGAATTTGTTGGATATAGGGCAATGGGAAATATCAGATCTGAGGAATAGAAAGAAAAAAGATTGAAAAAATGTGAACAAAGGCTAAGGAGCCAGTGGAATACTGTAAAGAGGATCAACATGTGCATTATGGGGTCCCAGAAGAAGAAGAGCAAAAGTGGCAGAGAGATTATTTGAAGAAAAAGATAAGAAAAAATGCACAAATTTGATGAAATACATGAATATAAACATCCAAGATGCTCAGTTACATCTAAGTCAGATGAACACAAGGGTACCCAAATTGAGACATATCTATACTAATAAAAGCCTACATGGTCCTCGCGCCCTGTGCGTGACGTCATCATAAGATGGCCACCGCGAGATGGCTGCCACAAAATGGCCGCACACACAGTGGAGGCAGGGCCCGGCGGCCGTTTCGTGCGGTGAGGCCTGGGGGGTCCCGTGGCTCCGCCGCCTTGTGCGGAGGAGGTGGGCCCCCGGCAGAGGAGGCGCGTCATGGCAGGGGAGGGCAGTTGGGGGTGATCACGCCAGCAGGGGAGCAGTTAGGGGGCGATCAGGCTGGCAGGGGAGCAGTTAGGCATCAATCAGGCCGGCAGGGGAGCAGTTAGGGGGCGATCAGGCTGGCAGGGGAGCAGTTAGGGGGCGATCAGGCTGGCAGGGGAGCAATTAGGAGGCGATCAGGCTGGCAGGGGAGCAGTTAGGGGGCGATCGGGCTGTCAGGCAGAAGTGATTAGGGGCAATCAGGCAGGGAAGCAGGTGAGCAGTTAGGAGCCAGCAGTCCTAAATTGTGAGGGGAATGTCCAACTGCCAATTTAGTTGGACAACCCCCGAGGGGTCCCAGATTGGAGAGGGTGCAGGCTGGGCTGAGGGACATCCCCCCATGCACAAATTTGGTGCACCAGGCCTCTAGTCTATCCTATATTATAAAGAGCTAATATGCAAATTGATCATCACTCCAACACACAAGATGGCCACCCCCATGTGGTCAAAGATGGCCAGCAGGGGAGGGCAGTTGGGGGCGACCAGGCCAGCAGGGGAGGGCAGTTAGGGGCAATTGGCAGGGGAGGGCAGTTAGGGGTGACTGGGCCAGCAGGGGAGGGCAGTTAGGGGCAAGCGGGCCAGCAGGGGAGGGCAGTTAGAGGCGACCAGGCTGGCAAGGGAGGGCAGTTAGGGGTGACTGGCCCAGCAGGGGAGGGCAGTTAGGGGTGACTGGCCCAGCAGGGGAGGGCAGTTAGGGGCAACCAGGCCTGCAGGGGAGGACAGTTAGGGGCAATCGGGCCAGCAGGGGAGCAGTGAGGCGTCAATCAGGCTGGCAGGGGAATGGTTAGGGGGTGATCAGGCTGGCAGACAGAAGCGGTTAGGGGCAATCAAGCAGGCAGGCAGGCAAGCGGTTGGGGGCCAGCAGACCCGGATTGTGAGAGGGATGTCTGACTGCCCGTTTAGGCCCCGATGATTGGGCCTAAATGGGCAGTCGGACATCCCTCGAGGGGTCCCAGATTGGAGAGGGTGCAGGCTGGGCTGAGGGACACCCCTCCCCCATGCATAAATTTGGTGCACTGGGCCTCTAGTTTATATATATATATATATATATATATATATATATATATATATATATATATATCCATCCATCCAGTGACTGAAAGGCAGAACAACCATAATGACTGATTGACCAGTTGCTATGATGCACATTGACCACCAGGAGGCAGACGCTCAATGCAGGAGTGCACTGGTGGTCAGTGCGCTCCCACTGCGGGAGTTGCTGCTCGGCACCAGAATGAGCGGCACTCCCACAGTGGGCCTATCCCTGTAGGCCACACCCCCCACCAGTGCATGTGCACCAGGCGTCTGGTTATAAATAAAACAACAAAGAGAATCTTGAAAGCAACATGAAGTGACTCATCAAATATAAGGAATCCTCAATAAAACTATCAGCAGATTTTTCATCAGAAACTTTGAAGGCCATAGGCAATAGGTGATATATTCAAAGTACTAAAATAAAAATACTGTCTACCAAGAACCCTATATCTGACAAAACTGCCCTTCATTAGTGAGAGAAGTTAAGATATTCCTAGATTTTAAAAATCTGAAGAGTTCAATACTATTAGCTCTGCCATCCAAGAAATACTAAAGGGAGCCTTTCAGGTGGAAATAAAAAACAAAACAAAACAAAAAACAAAAAACAACCATAATGCTAGACAGTAACTTCAAGTCCCATGAACAAATAAACTCAGTAAAGGAAAACATATGGGTAATTATAGTAACTAGTACTATTGTAACAACTAGAGGCCCAGTACATGAAATTTGTGCACGGGGGGGGGGGGGGGGGGGGGGGAAGGAGGGGATGTCCCTCAGCCCAGCCTGCACCCTCTCCAATCTGGGACCCCTCGAGGGCAGTGAAACTTCCCTCTCACAATCCAGGACTGCTAGCTCCAAACTGCTTGCCTGCTTGCCTGCCTGATTGCCCCTATTTCTGCCTGCCAGCCTGATCACCCCCTAACCACTCCCCTGCCAGCCTGATCGACGCCTAACTGCTCCCCTGCTGGCCTGATTGCCCCCAACTTTCCTCCCCTGCCGGCCTGGTCGCCCCTAACTGTCCTTCCTTGCCAGCCTGGTTGCCCGTAACTGCCCTCCCCTGCAGGCCTGGTCCCCCTCAACTGTCCTCCCCTGCAGGCCTGGTCACTCCCAACTGCCCTCCCTTGCGCTCCTGGTTCCCCCCAACTGTTCTCCCCTGATGGGCTGGTCCCCCCCAACTGCCCTCCCCTGCAGGCCTGGGTTCCCCCCAACTGCCCTCCTCTGCCAGCCCGGTCACCCCTAACTGCCCTCCGCTGCCAGCCATCTTGTGTCCACATGGGGGTGGCCATCTTGTGTGTTGGAGTGATGGTCAATTTGCATATTTCCTCTTTATTATATAGGATGACTTTTAACTCTACTTTTTTGTTTTATACATGACTTGAGACTAATACATTTTTAAAACAATTAGTCAAAAAGCTAGCATTATCGTAACTTTTAGACTTAATTCCACATTTTATTTTCTATATAATTTAAGAGACAAATGTCACTAAAAGATTTATTTTTTTGTTTGAGGCACATAATGTTGTAATACCAACAGTTGAAAAGGGTGGGTATACAGCTATAAAGGACCAGAGTTTGCATATATTTTTAAAGTGAAGATAGTATAAATTCAAGTCTGAGTTATAAGTTTAGGATATTAAATGTAATCCCCATTATAACCACAGAGAAAATATGATTTTTGACAAGGGTGCCAAGACCATTCAATGGGGAAAGGACAATCTTTTCAACAAATGCTACTAGAAAAACTGAACACTCACATGCAAAAGACCCTTCCTTTATACCATATACAATATAAAAAAGTAACTTAAAATGGATCAAAGACATAAATGTAAGAGCTAAAAGTATAAAAATTTTAGGAGAAAACAAATGATAAAAGCTTCACGACATTGGATTTGGCAAGGATTAACTGGCTCTGACAATAAGAGCAGAGGCAACAATAGAAAAAAATAGATAAATTTAATTTCATAAAAATTTTAAAATTTTGTTATAAAGTCCGTATCAACAGTCATATATCTGATAAGGGATTAATATCCAGAATATATAGAGATCCCCTAAAACTCAACAACCAAAAAACAACCAGCCTAATGAGCAAATGAACTAAGTAGATATTTTTGCAAAGGTACACAATAAGTATACAAAAAGATGTTCAATATCACTTAGGGAAATGAAAATCAAAACTACAATAAGATCACCTCACACCCATTAGAATGGCTAGTATCAACAACAAAACAGGAAATAAGTATTGGTGAAGATATGGAGAAACTTGAATTCTGTGCACTATTGTGGGAATGTAAAATGGTATAGCCAATGTGGAAAAAAGTATGGCAATTCTTCAAAAAATTTACAAAAAGAATTATCATATGACCCAGCAATTCAACTTTTGGTAATATAACCAAAAGAATTGAAAGAACACAAAAAGATATTTGTACACCCATGTTCACAGCAGCATTATTCACCAACAACTAAAACATTAAAGTAACTTAAGTATCCATGAATGGATGAATGAACAAAGTATGATGTGTATATGCAATGGAATGTTTTCAGCCTTAAAAAGGAAGAAATTCTTATTTATGCTACAGCACGTATGCACCTCAAGGGTATTATGCTAAGTGAAGTAAGCCAGACAGAAAAGACAAATACTGTATAATTCCACTTATATGGGGTACTTAGAATAGTCAAAATCATAAAGTGAGAAAATACAATGGTGGTTGCTAGGGGCTGGTGGAAGGGGGAAAAGGGAGTTACTATTTTAAAAGGTATAGAGTTTCAGTTTTACAAGATGAAAACCATTCTGGAGATAGATGGTGGTGATGGTAGCACATTCTGAATATATTTCATACCACTGAACTGTTACCTTTAAAAAATGGTTAAGAGGGTAAATTTTGTTATATGTATTTTACCTTATTGTTTTTTAAAAAGAAATAAGGTTAGATGCTAAGAATGCCAACATGGGGCTTAGATGGTGACATCTGGACCCAACCAATAAACAAACCTTTGTGATTATCTATTATTTCTTTATCTTTTAATTCTTAATTCTGAGAAAAATCACTCTGTAGATTGCTGTTTAAGACTTTTAACGTTTGATTTGAATACATTACTAATATGCTGTTTATTTTTAACTTTCTTTACTTTGTATTAAAAAATATAAAGGTGCACATAATTTTTAAAAATCAAGCCAATTAAAAAAAACCAACTAGCTTAGTTTGTTCCACCTATGTCACACTGAAAAAAAGATGCTACTCCCCTTGACAAAAAAGTTGGTTATACATAATTTTTCATAACTCACACTAAAAACAACAAAATAAGGAAATAAATGGTCACAAAAATCTTTACTTTAGTTAAGGTCAAGACTACAAGAGAATACCAGCATGCTGCTGGCTACCATTCCATAAAAGTAGTTCACGTGCTCACAATGCACACATCTAAATCTTCTACAAAACTTCAACTAACTTTGATAATCCTAGAAATCAACTGAAATTATAATATAGATTCCTAGTCATAACCAACTGCCCACTAAACACATTTACTTACATATACTGTAGGCATATCAAAATCATCGAATTCCAAACTGAACTTGTCTTTACACCTTTTCTTCCTGCACTCACTTGGTAATACTGGCAGCTAACTTAGTCACCCACACCAGCAGCACTGGGAGCAATCCTTAAGACCTCGTGCCCAATCAATCATCAAGTTCTATCAATATGACATGTGAAATTTTCTCAATCTCCTTTTCTCTTTCCCAGCAACCGTTAACCTAGAACAAACACTAATTACTTCCTGCATGGAAATACATAGCCTCTATCAACTTCCTTCACTATAGTCTTGCCATCCTCACTTAGAACCCTCCTCTATGCTAACAGAGTGACCTATTAAAAAAACATGTTTTATTGAAATCTAATCCAGAAAGGTGTTTTGAGGGGGCAAGGGGAGCAGGCGGGGAGGCCATGCTAAAAAGTTATAATACATCTTGGCATCTTAAGAAATCTCAGAAGTCCTAAATCAAGCAATAACAGAATTTAAATCTACAATTTCATAAATTTATTAAATCATAGAGTCCTTTCTTTACCTTAACCCTATTAATAGCCAAAATCAAACCAAACAAAAAACGCTTTGAGAAATACTATTATAAAACAAGATTCTGACCCTGGCACACTTTCATATAACCCCAAGGCTTTGAGGATAAAGCCCAAACTCATCAGAATTAGTATAGCAGACCTGGCTTAACTCTAGCAAAAGCTCCAGTCCACAGAGTACCAAATGAGGTATAATTCATGCATTATCTCCTACAATGTCATGCCTTTGTTCTTTGACTAACATAGTTCTTTCCTGAAGTATCATCTCTCCTCCCAATCCTAATGTCTCATTCCTTAAGACTCACTGAGCTTAAGTAATATCTTATTAGAAAACTTGCTTGACCACATCAGACTAGATTATACGCCTCTCTTCCACCTTATCAAAACAACTCATATTGCTCAACATATTTTACTGAAATTATCTTTTAAATTCCTCTCTCCTTATCAGATTGAGGGTTACTCCTAAAAACCTAACTTAGGGTATTAGAAGCCTGTCTAATTCACAGTAATATCCTTAGGATCCTGCTCAGTGCTTCCTAAATAGTAGATAAAAAATGTCTGCTGCATTTAAATTGTTTCCTACTGCAAACTATTGCTTCTTGCTTTTCTGTTTACGCACTTTAAAAGTTAACTATTAATACAATTTTATCCAATAAAGCACTAAAGTTAGGATAGAACTTCCCCAGTAGACCTTTGTGAGTCAGCTCCTTTACTTAAGTTCTATGAATGTCCAAAGAACCCCAAATTACCCACACTAACTCCTACCAATTACACAAGTGGGCAGGAAAATAAACCAGAGGATTTATTTTTGTCCCTTCCCTCTAGTTAAAAATGTGAAACTCCGTTCATATTTAGCATACTTATTTAAAATTTCAATCCCACTTCTCTTTAACTAGAGGCCATTGGTGAAAGCTATGAAAAAAATTAACATGTTCATCAGAATTTAAATAAACAAAGTAAAAACTACACACATAAGACTATAAAAAAGAGGGTTAAAGCTACTAGGTAAGGAAGATAGGTGGATTAAATATAAACATCTAATTTCACTCTCTCCCAAAACTCATTATACTAGAACTATGTTGTTGCTTTTTTCCTTTCCAATTGATTGATCAATTGACTGACAGATAAAATTAGATCATGAACTAATTTGACTTATTTTAAGAATGCAAGATTGGTTTAACATTAGGAAATCAAACTATATAATTTATCCCATTAGGAGATTAAAGAAGAAAAATAATTTTATTATCTTAATATAGAGAATATGTTTGATAAAACTCAGCTTTCATTTATAACAAACTCTTAGCAAACTAGAAATAGAAATAAAAATAAAATCTGTAAATTACTGATAAAGCATTTCAGTATAAGAAATATATAGCAAAATATAACTAACTATGATATCAGGAACCTAAATAAATGCAGAGATAACCAGTTCCTAGACTGTGAACATATCGGTTCTTAATTTGGTGGATAAGTGAAAACCCAATTGTAACTAAAAGTTTAAATGATTCTAAGAATTATCTGGAAAAATACATGCACAGAATTACTAATATTTGAAAAACAAATATTTTGGTAAGTGATGAGTACAATTTCAAAACTATTCTCTCTCCCTCTCTTTCTCATGATTGAAGGGTACTTTTAAAATAAATGATACATTATTGAAAAAAAGGGCAATTAATAGGTCACTTTGCTACTTTTTCTACCATCTTATCTAATAAAGAAGGAATATGCTAATTGACCCTCATGCTGTTGCAAAGATGGCAGAGCCCACAGCCAATAAGGAGGGAATATGCTAATTGACTGTTCTATCCTCAAAGATGGCAGCACCCATAGCCAATAAGGAGGGTCTATGCTAATTGACGCCCGCGCCCTCAAAGATGGAGGTGCCCAAAGCCACAAGATGGCGGTGCCCAGTCCTCTCAGCCCTCCAGCCACCCAGGGCTGGCCTGAGTCTCAGGGAACCAGGGCAGGCCAAGGCTTTCACTGCTGGCAGTGGCAGCAGCAGAGGTGTGATGGGGCTTCGCCTCCCACCCCTGAGGGCTTCCTGACTGTGAGAGGAGGCAGGCCAGGCTGAGGGAACCCCCCTCCAGTGCATGAATTTTTATACACCAGGCCTCTAGTATCATATAATCTCAATAATGAATTAAATTTCTTTGTTTTGATCGCTGTGATGCCTTTTTATCCATATCATGTGGCAACAATCAGATTACCAGGAAGACAAAAGTATATTTAATTAAACCAACCTAAGAATGAACAAAAATCCAGTACTACGAGTTACCTAACAAACACAGCAAAGAGAAAAAGGGTAAGAAAGATAATCCACTAGGTCAGAAAAGGAGAACTTCCACAGGAATCTTACAGTGGATAGTGAGGGGGTTTTTTCCCCTGTGACATTCTTTTTGTTTTAAACCAAATATATTTTTCTTAACATCTCTGTGAAAGAGGAAAAGTTCATTATTCCATATACATATGAACTAAGGTAAAGGGCAGTCATGTGACTTGTTTGAAATTATACAATTAAGTCAATGGCTGAACTGTAAACAGAACCCAGGATATCCAACTGCTAGTCTGCTGCTCTAACTAATGGATCATGCTCCCTGCTATGCAATAGGACTGTTTCCTTTAATTACAAATTCTTCATTCTCCATCAGATTATCAGCCAGAGGCTTTATCATTAATTTTGCTCTTCTTGCATTCATGGCATTATTCCAAAAATATGAGATTTCCATGCTAAAAATATAAAGACCACTGCTTACTGTATAATACCAAATCTGAAAATTCCAACCACCCTGGCAAGAATACTTCACCAAGCCTACACTGAATGGCACATTTATAGGTAGAACTGCAATTTTAACATTCATTTTGGGTTGGTCAGCAATCTGGAGAAAATCAACTTTGTTTTTTTATAGAATCATTAATATTAGTACACTTAAAATCTTACATTAGGGGATTCTATCGTCTCATTAGTCAACAATATTCACATACATGACCTGTATGTACAAGTCCAAAAGATAGCAGATTGTTAAAGACACATTTCAGTGTATTTGTCATGTTGGGAAGTAGGATAAGATTAAAATCATGGCATGTTCTTCCATTCTATACTAAAATCTATTTTAAAAATATAATGGTATAAACAAAGTAGATATCTGAAAAGAGGTGTGCAGTCACTCGTCTTTGAGAAGCACTTTGTGCTTCTTTGGCACATGTCACAGAAGCAGTGGTAGCAGCAGCCTTGCCCTTGGTGCTGATTCCTTACTACTCTAAATGTCTCCTCTGAGCCAGAATACACTGGCTGTTGCTGATCATGCTGTGAGACACCTGCACTGGCTACTAGGCTTGTCATGACGCACAAAACCCTACCATCTTCAGCTTGACATTGTGCAAGTTATAATTATTCATCCAAATGAATATGTCAGAGCAGCAGCAGCAGACCTCTCATCAGAGCAAGAGAAAAATACATCAAAACATTATCAACCCAGCAGGAAGACAGGGACCATAAGGAAAATTACCCATTTTTAATATGGATGCCACAAAGCCATGTCTATTATTTTACAAAAAGAAAGGAAAATAAAGATCTTCCAAGTTTAAAGTCCAGAAATACTGAATCCAAAGAAAAAAATGTACAAAAGCAGAAAAGGAATGTTTGTTTTTTAAAATCAATTATCTGGAACCTACTAACAGTCTCTTAAATGTTTGCTATTAGACTACAATAGTAGCATTTATTTTGGTTGAGAACCACAACTGTTTAAAACTTGTTTTAAAAAAAATAATTCCCACAAGCAGAATTATTTCCAACAAATCAATGAAAAAAGGTCAAAAACAGCAAACAAGTCTGATATTGCTTCTTACTTTCAAAACACATTGCCAACACTCTTCTCATACCTAAAAGACTCAAGAATTCATACCCCCTGGTAACATCACCAAAATACTTATGATGTACAACTAGACTTTAAAAGAATAGATAAATATTATATTTTGAAAATTTTCTAAAGTTTAATGTCATGCATAAATGAAAAATTGAAATCACTTCCTGATCTCCGCAAATGAAGATGGCACACCCAAATGAGCATATATAGAATAGGCAAGTGTAAATAGATTCCTATCTCATACTTAAATAGTAAATAAATATGAAAAATACTTAACTAAATATGAAAAATGTGTAACTTTTAGAACAAACTACAGAATATATTTTCAGTGTAAGATATGCAAGATTTTTCAATTCAAGATCAAAAGAGTAGAAATCACAAGGAAGAAACTGTTAAACTTCGGATTGACAAAATATAACATATACAAAGTTAAAAGACATGCCACAGGGAGAAGACACTTAAATTTCAAAATAATCAACAAGAATTAGCATCCAAAATAAAATATATAAGGAATGCTTATAATAAAAGAAAAAAATTAAATAGACTCAGGTTATAAACACAGTAATAATGATTTATCATTCCTAATAAAAACTAAGGTCAGAATAAAATCAGACTAAGATTTGGAAGGTTTTTGAAAATGTAGGAATTATTATGCATTACTGGGTAGGAGTATAAATTTATATAACTAATTTGGGTAGGCAAATGGCAACATCTAGTAATCTCAAAGAGGTGCATTTTCCTACAACCCTGCATTTTCACTACTTGGTATAAACAGCACTAAAAGTCTCACATGTGTACAAAGAAACATGTTAGGATGTCACTGCAGCACTAAAAGTCTCACATGTGTACAAAGAAACATGTTAGGATGTCACTGCAGTAAGAAAATTGTGAACAACCTTATCAGCAGGGCAACAGATAAATTAACTGGTAGACTCATATAATGGAATGATATAAAGCATTTAAAATAAATGTGCTACACATGCATGGATCATTGGTAAACCATTGTAAAAACCATTGTAAAACCATTGTAAAAAATCAAACTGCAAATGTGAGAGAAAATGGCATAAACAAATGTAGCAAACATATGCATAGATAGCATTCACATCATTTCAGGGAAGTGGTTACCTCTCAAAAGGAAGAGAGGGAAAGAAAGAGGAAAGGAGAAAGGGAAGGGAGGGGTAAGTCTTAGTTGTTCCAAAAACATTTTATTCCTAAGAGAGGACAGAAATAGGGAGAGAGATATCTGAAGCGAATGTAAAAAAATATTAACATCTGTCCAATTTGAGTTGTGGATAATAAGGTATCCAAATTTCTTTCTGTACTTTGCTAAGAATTTTAGTATATTCTGTAACTTAAAAATTAATTTGTGACATTCCTATTACTACTAATTAATTCTATTTTCTTGGAGCTAATACAAAACAGAACATTTATATGACCCAATTAAATCTAAAATATGAATTTAAATTAGTATTATAAACACCTCATACTTATATATCTAAGGCACTTGAACTAGTGTTAAGTAGGATACAAAATTTTTTTAAATTTCTTCAAAGATTTTCTAGTCTAGTGGAGTCACACATTAATGTTGCTAAATGGCAAAATATGATAAGTACATTTTTCTGTGGAGATGCAAACTTTTTTCACAGATTAAAATCTGGGGAAAACCTGTATAGTTATCTAAAACAAAACAAAACTAAGAAACATCAAAAACATATTCTTCAACCTTGAGTTTTGATAAACACTGAAGTAAAATTTAGACATAGCATATCTGGAAAGAGTAATACAATCTAGGTACAATGTTATTGCACTGTCTCATATAAAACAAAGATAAAGCCTGGCTGATGTCGCTCAGTGGTTGAGTATCGACCCATAAACCAAGAGGTCATGTTTGGATTCCTGGTCAGGGCATATGCCAGGGTTACAGGCTCCATCCCCAGTAGAGAGCGTGCAGGAGGCAGCCAATAGATGAATCTCTCTCATCACTGATGTTTCTCTCTCTCTCTTCCACTCTGAAATGAATAAAAACATATTTTTAAAAATCAACAAAGATAAAGCTTACAGAGCCAAATAGACAATGTATATTAAAAAAATTGAAAGGTATATAATTTATATATCATTCCAATTCTTTTTTTAAAAACTCAACACACTATTTCCTATCCTATATAATAAAAGCCAAATATGCTAAGTGCCCCGTCATTCGTTCAACCAATCAAAGTATAATATGCTAATGATATGCTAAGGATGCTCAACAGCTCACTATGATGTGCACTGACCACCAGGGGGCAGACAGTCGACCAGTCTCTATGATGTGCACTGACCACCAGGAGGCAGACGCTCGGACTGGTAGGTTACCTTGCTGCTGGGGTACGGCTGATCGGGACTGAGGGAGATGGGCCAGATATGCCCTGGAGCCCTCCTGCGGTCCCTTCCTGGCTGGCCAACCTCCTATGTCCCTCCCTGGCCCCAATTGTGCACTGGCGGGGTCCTGTGGCCTGGACTGCACCCTCTCGCAACCTGGGACTCCTCGGGGGATGTCGGAGAACCAGTTTTGGCCCGATCCCGCAGGCCAGGCTGAGGGACCCCACTGGTGCATGATTTCATGCACTGGGCCTCTAGTATATTTATGATATATAACAGAAAACCAAAGGTAAATCACATGGCTTTTCCTCTCCTTTATTTTGCTTTTTTCTCTATTTCCATTTAAAGGAGAAAGCCTTTTTTTGTTTGTTTTTAAAGACAAAAATGAGAAAAATAATTTTGAATATATTTGTACAAATGTAGAACCTTCACACTACTTAAATGCTGTTACGCTTTTTTTTCCCAAAAAACTTCATGTACAATACAATTGCTTTACATATTTCTAATATAAAATATAAGCATAAATTTTCACTTGAACTTAACAAAATTTCTTAACAAAAAATATTTGTAAAATGTCACTAGGAATTTTGTTTTCTTTACATAAGAACAGAAATGTGTGACACAATTTACCAATGAAAGAAGGACCATGCCCATCATCATTAGATTGTTCTTTGAACTTAACTGCTACTATTCTGCCAGGTCTTCAGAAACCACACATATAATGTTGACGATGGACTACTGATAATCATACCTTATAACTATATAATGTCACAGTTTACAATGCACTTCTAAACATATTATCTTATTAGATATCATCAATGTATTGAGAAATTCAATTGATAGGAGCAGGAGAATCTCCAATATTCCTTATCCAAAGTATGAATGTTTGGACACACATACAAAAATAAAATTTTTTGGTCCAAGGATGAATGCAGGAGAAACACTTAAAAACGATAAAAAAAGAGCTGAAAGTGAAAGGCTTATATTTTTAGTCATAACTCATTCTCTTTTGAAGATTCTCTGATATTTTGTCAGCAATGTTAAAAGATTTAACAGTCTGAAAAATGTCACCCAATTTTCTACTTACTGCTCACTGCTTTATAAACAGTGCTTTAGATTTTAAATTTAAAGCAAAATTTCTGTCAACAGAGCTGCTTCATGTTTATCTAAACTAAAGCATAAAGATCTAAAGGCTGAATGGTGTGTTTAGGTGTACGTGTTGTGTGTGTGCGTGTGTGTGTGCACGTGCGCAGAGAGAAAATGAACGTAAACTACTAGTAAATATAAAGGATGCACTTTAGAAGTCCTGTTTATAAACAAATGCTTAAAGAAAACTATAAGAAAATCACTTTATAACCTATAATGGCCACTTATAAATAAATAGAATATGCTTTTTTAACTACTTAAAATAAATTTAAGAATGTACCTGTGGAGTCCAGGAAACAGAAAATGAAACAGGAAAATCCACAAAACAATCTGGTGATTCCACAGGGTACTATGAAAAAGCAAAAATATAGGTTAATTTTACTTCTGTGTGACAATTTCACATAAGGTATTTTAGAAAAACTGATTAGGAATAGTATTATAAATGCAAATGTATTATATATAAATACTTTGATCCTACTATTAGAGATGTCAAGAACTGATTAGCAGTTAAATTATGTTCAAGAGGTATAAAGTGTGATGATTTGGGGATAAAAACACAATCAGTTTTGTTCAAGGAAGAATGAATGAAGTCAGTGTTTAGTGAGCTGCTAAGGTGACTGCAGGGTGAACTACACTGTACCTCAGTTTCTTATCTTTAAAATAAGAGGTCAAACTAATTGATATTAGTTTCCTTTCAGTGTAAAATTTAATCTCAAATAGCCTGCTACTATTTGAAGAGGTAGTATCAGAATCAAGACATGCACAAAAATACAAACAATTCTTAATTATAAAATAAAATGTATTTTCCACAATTAAGCAATTACTTTTAGTAAGAAGATTTTAAAAAAGAGTAAAATGCCTTCTTTATTAAGGAAAAACAAAGTAGTAGTTTTAAGCCAGAAAAACATTTTCATGGTTGATAAACAGAAAATCAATCCTTCAACAGTTTTCTACAAAAAGTAAAAGTCATTATGACAAATCAGGTTTCTAAGTTAAAGACAAAATATAGTTATTCTTAAAATCAATTTTATTATTAGAGAATTGTACTATATGATTTCTCTACAATGCAATTCCGGATTTTTCAAAGTCACATGTAATTTTAAAAATACTCATTTCTTTCCATTAAAAATCTAAATTTACTAAAAGAAAACTAAAATTAGTTTTAGGAAAACTCCTTTCTCTCATTTGACAGAATGTTTAAAAAAAAGTTTTAGATACACTTTTGTCAGTTTATTTTTCACTACTTTGCTGAATAAAGCAAAAGGGACAAAAATTATCACCATAGTATTTACAAAATACCACTGAAGTCAATACTTTGAAATGAATTAACATTTAGTTATAAAGATCTGTTGACAGGAAAGAAAACTTATTTTAAACTCTGACTAATGGTATCTGGCTATGCAGAACTGATAATACAAAGACAAAAATATAGGAAACCATATAAAAATATAACTATGCTCTAATTTGGGGGAAAAATAAAGAAAGGTCAGGCTGAAATTAAAGTGGGAGCTCTATTTCAGACAATTAAGTAGCAGATGATGTATTTAAGAGTATAACTGCTGTAATCACTGGAAAAACAACTTGTTTACCATTTTTATTAGGCATGTGATTATATCAAAGTAAATGCAGGCAGACTTCAGCTTTCACTAGTTCTGCTAACTAATTTGTGTGATCTTGGACAAGTCGGTAAACTTCTGTTTTTAAGTAAAAATGATGAAACTCAACTAAAAGAGTTATAAAATTTATTTTCCCTCTAAAATGTTAACAATCTGTAAAACTAATAATGCACATTTGAAACCTCCATGGGTCAAAAATGGAGTATTTAGTTTGCTTGGGCTTACTGCTATTTATCTCCCACTGATGCTGACAATGAACAATATCAACTCTCTAACTTAAATCATCAATTTGAGTAAGAGTATGAAGTTAATGAGATATTTATTGTATTTAGAGTAGATAAACCAAGTAACGCACCTATGACTTTGGAAGTCATTAAATACTTATAACTCATTATGCTAAAAGAGAATATGATCTTATATTTAAGTAGGACTCAGTATAATAAATGCTATGTATGTACACTGACATAGAAATCTAGCAATTGAACAAAAAAGCAGGCTATGCTAAATATAACATGATCTCACAGACATAAGTGTGGGATAGTTTTTGAGGTAATATCTTTAAAATACATCTTATGTATAATTATTCAAACATAAAGATAAATTAGACTTATCTATATGTAGGTGGCTTTCTGTATATCTATTATAAATTAAATGCATATATCGTGTGTGTTCATTATATTCCCATTTAACATCAACTTTATCTATATAATAAATTTTACAAAATTGCACAGAACCTAAAAAGCACAAATTTATATACTTGTGGATAATTTAACATGAATTATGAAGTAGTAGACTAGATATTCATATTCAGAATAATTTATGTTACAGTATTAACTACAACATAGATAACCAAAAATATTATAAAATATAACTATCAAAATTCAGAGTTTTCAGTAAGTAGAATAAGTATATATAAAATCACCAATGACTACCAAAAGTTTCATTTTAGAAGTATAATTGACAATAAAAACTCCACATAAAGGAATATTAATTGAAAAATAAGTATAGCAATTATTTTAAATTAAAATATAGTATAAAAATCTCAATTGAAACAATTCAGTCAAATCAGTAACTATAAAATAATTCTAAAATTATAAAAGTACATATTTTTGCCACATCCAATATATTTAAATTCTAATATAGTTCTAAGAAAAATTTTAACCCAAACTGTTCTGTTATGGACCATCTAAGAGGCTCCCCAAGTAAATACATACAAATTACAGATTTATAAAAATGGCCATCAGAGAGAGAATGCCCAGCCTCTGATACACATCTGTGATTTGTTTTTCAAATAGTTCTGATCTTGGCCAAAGCTGAAGAAGCATTAGGCTACTTCTTTTTCTCAAGGAAAGATAGTAATTACATCCCACAGTTCAGGATATACTATAAGTATTGCATAAAAATACACTTATAAAAACAAAAAACGTAACTATTTCCCTTATCATAGTTCTTTTTTATTTATATATTTATTTTTAATGGGAAGCATATAAGTCAAATTGGTACTATTTTCTTTGTGGGTTTTGGAGATAGTAAGGGAAGGAGCAGAATTGGAAGTATGTATACCAGAATAAAAATACTTCAACTAATGAATTTCTTTACAAAATATATATAAAAAAGGTTTGCATATTTACAAAATAAGCCTTTTTTAAGGTTTCTTAAAAAAAATCAGCTTGATCCTTTAAAATTTAGTTTGGATCAAGATTTTGCATTATGTGCTTTTAATACAGTTTCAGCTAATCGCTACTTTTAACTGACAATCCCAGATCCAAATATTCCTAGAAAAGAAATGACCACATCTAAAAGAGAACTTGGGTCTGTCTCTATGAAAATGGAACTAAATGGGCAATTAAAGACTCTAGTAAATCATCCAACATAAGATTCATTCAGTTCTACTGTCTTTTCAAAAAGAAAAAAAACATTTGTTTTTCTTCTTAATTCCTTCCCAACTCAAATAAAGCTTTCTCTTCTCTCTTGCCAGGGCATCCATGATAGTGCTTCACAACTATTGATACTGCAAAAATTGACAGTTGAAAATATTCTGCAGAGAAAAATTAAAAGTGTCACCTTATCTGCCTTGTGAAGACATAAGAAAAAGCGAAAAGACTAAGAGCTACATCCTCGCTCTCAATACTACCAATAACATCATGAACTAGAATTAATAATAACATCTTTGTAGGTATAGGTATAAGTAGTGCAGACTTAAAGCATTATCCCTTCAGTAAGTAGAAATGCTTGCAAAAAGTAGGTTCTTAAAAAAAGAAACAGAAACAAAAAAGCTTTGAGGGAAATGACAGAACCCTTGCCACTGGCAGTATGTATGACCTTTGGAAGGATAAAGACAGTTTTGTCCCTGGTTTTAAAAAAAGCCCAGCTTTAAAAATTAAAAGGGAAAATAATTTATTTTTATTTTAACTAAAATATCCAGTAACTTATTTTACAAATAAGATTTCTAGCCCACTCATATTTTTAAGCACTTATCACACGAGTCTTAAAATTATATATGCCTCAACATTCTGTATGTGAGAAAAGAGAGGGAATGAGTAATTTCTCAACTTGTCTGATATAGAGGCACTATAAGATATCAACTTTTCTGTGTCACCCAGTACAGCTTTATATATTAATTCTCTCTCAATGGAAAGCTTAAATGCCAGGCACATTTTTAAAAAGGACAAACACAATTGATCTTTTCATCACTGCAATCTTCTGAAATAGAGTTGATTGATGACTCCTGGGAACAATAAAAAAAAAAAAAAAGATGTCCTGGTTTTCTCAAATTCTTATGTTTCCCTAGTGATTACTAAATAAATGATTAATATGCTGAACTTGCTTATTCTACTTATTTCTCAAAATTCACAATCTAGAACTAAAAAACAAAGATGAAACAGCTATATTTTGTGCCAATAAATTAATGAATAGTTATAGATCACTAGCCTATAAAGGCCCTGTAAAGAGAGGCATAACCTTGGCAAATTCTTAAAATAACAGGAAAAAAAAATTTCAGCCAAAACAAACAATAAAAAATATGCGTATGTGTATGTCTGTGTATAGTGGTTGGGAGTGGGTCAGAAATAAGAACTACAAAGGTAATTCATAGTAAGAGTTGAAGACAAAAGACCTTCAATAGAACGTTACTTTGGATAATGGAAACTTCCAGCTCTTTTCTGTACTGGATGTTACAAAAATAACATTTTGGTACTTTAAAGCTGCTGAATCTTATTCCAATATTTCTTCTTTATGAAGTCTGTATTTTGACCAAATTTGAACTAAAATAGCGACATGAAATTATACCTAGGCTTTTGAAAACCTGAATTTTCTTTGAGGCTTTTCAAAATAATTTTTTAAAGTACCATATGTACATTTTTTAGAAGCAGCTGGCACTTCATTAGACTGAAAACATTCATAGAGGTCATTTCACGAAGCATTTCCTGACCACAATAACAGTTTAATGAAGCACATACCTTTGCCTTCAACTTGAGAGTGATTAGATGCTCTCTACCAGAAGCATCCTCAGCTTTTAACTTGATGGTACTGAAGCAAGAATCCGCATATACAAGGCTGGTGAGAAGAGAATAAAAAGTGATCACACTGGGGAGGACAGGACTGGGGGGAGAGGGGGAGAATGGTAGGATTTGAAATGAAAATATTTGCTATATTCCTATTAATCCATTACAAAATTAATCAGAGGGATTTCTGCATGCCAACCCTTTATGCCGCTATATAGATTTACTGCCGTTAATACACCAGCCTAGTGCTTAATGTAGTCATAGATCTCTGGATTATTTACAATGTGTGTCAAGGCTCATGCTGTGGTCAGTGAGCACTATGTTTCGGTTTTCCATCACTGGAACCTTTGGCACACACAGCATGTTCCTGTCAGCCTCTACTTATGTACACATTAAACTTCCTGTCAAAGTCTTTGATCCATTTCTGTAGTTTTATACAGTATGAGACTGTTATGCTTCCTTTATTTGTTTTCTCCATGATCAACTTTTCCTTTATTATCAATAATGTTACTATACAAAAATCTGGCCAATATTAGTTCATACTCAAATTGATCCTCTAAGGAAAATGCTGCATGAGCACAGGTATAGCCTTGATCTCCTAGCAATAAATTTTCTTTTTCTGCGATTATAGCTTCTGACACTTAACCTGGGCATGCATTCAAGATGACTAATATTTTAAACATATAGCACAAGCACAGTTGTTTTGGCTTTAAGTTGCTCTAAATGCATGAATTTTCTGCAACGGAAACCAATACCCTTTGAAATATATCATTCTGTAAAACTATGGTCCCTTGAGTAGCATAAGCTACTGCCAAAAATGTTCAAATTTAGTAGTATATTTACTAGTGAACTGGGCACATGGATATTTTTTGACATTTTTACAATACTATTCTCTTGTAAAGATAAAAAGTAGCCTAAGAGTATTGCACAACTTATCACCCAGACTGATGGTAAGACCCATTAGAGTTCAGCACTAACATTAGCCTTCTAACCCAGGAAACATTTTTTTAACATCACTGTGTGCTGCTTAGTCACTGGCCCGGTATAATAGTGAAAATGGGTCAATTTCAAAAATGCTGGGCAATAAAGTTGTGGAACACTATTTATAATAAAAAATAGATCTAAATCTGAAAAAGGCACATATCTTCAACAACAAATTAAAAGATAAGAGTCTTTATTAACAGAAGAATGTTTATCATAATCTATAAAAACTCTAGGGTCTTAGAAAACAAAATTATTCCAGAAAATATGTTTACTTACACAAAAATGTCAATGATACTATACATAAATGTTTAATTATTAATTTCTTTCAGCTATATCTGTAAGCATCTCAAATTCCCCTACCCCCAAAAATATAGAATATGAGACTTTATCACACATTTTATCAATATAACTCTAAGTTCAGATATATGGGCACATAACTCTTTGAAAACATTAACACTTCAGATTCAAGATGCTGATATAGCACATGCATTTATTTATATCCTCTCTTTACTCACTAAAAAATAAATAAAAAATTTTAAAATGCAGATAAACCCACAGTTACAAAAAGAACAAGAAGGAAATAGCATCAACTAAAGCAAATTTTCAACAAATTCTATAAAAATAAAAAGTGGTTGAGGAACACTGGGTGACAAACACATTAAAAAACAGAAAAAGAAGATCCTGGGAGCAAGAAAGCTGGCAAAGACAGGAAAGGAAGGAAGTCTATAGAATAGAGGGTATGATATATATGAGGAGAAATTAAGGGAATGTGTTTGTTTGTTTTTTTTTAAAAAAGGAAACCAAAAAGGGAAGGGAAAATTCTAATCTAAATTATAAACAATGAAGCTATGTTAAAATTTTAATTGTTCTACCATTAACTTTTCAATGAAAAATATTTACAGTAAAAAAAAATCAAACTGCTTACTAATTACAATTTTTAAAATCCAGCAATAGACAAAGCTAAAAGAATTATAGCTACAGAAATGAATGTAAATGTATTTAACCACTGCAAGAGGTGACAAAAATTGACAAGTATAATGGGGAAAGAAATGAGAGATTAGGACGACAAAAATTTGTAATTGCTACTTTTAGAGTAAAAGATACATATCATTAATGGACATGAAAGAAGTTTAAGGAATATTAAATCTAATAGAAGAATAAAAGAATAGTAAAGAAAGGAGATGGTGGTATAGGAACTAAATCCTCTTTAATTACAGTTGTCACTATGTAATTCCTAAAACTAATAAATCAAGTAATTTTGAATATAGGCATATCATTGAAAAATATGGAAGTTGTAAGCATGAATATTTCAGAGTATTTGCCTCATAGAATGAGACTGGAGTTTAAAAACGGTGTGGGAAAAGGCTGCTGCTTTGCTTTATAAGCCATAAACTGTTTATAACCATGATGAATATATCCAAAAAGAGAGTAAGAAGGGTAGGGAGAGAAAAGAAACAACTATATCACCAACTAGTCCTTTTTGTATGTCACACTGCTTCTCCTCATCCAGATGTTCTTAGACAGAAATAAAAGTTCTAGTCTTTTGTTTCCAGTCACACAAACAAAAGATTATCATCTTTCCACAAAATTGAAGACACGGAGATAAAACATTAGAAAAAAATGTCATGCTCAAAATATGGCTGTGTAGTCAAAATGGTAAGATTAATTTTGTTAAACTTTAAGAAGTCAAATAAAACAGTAAAAACATTTATAACTTTAGGTTACTCTCAGCCTAGTTATTTGAAATTAAACATTTTACCTATGTCGATTTCTTTCTACTTTGTTTCAGGAACAGGGAGAAATCTCATGATTATTAACACCTTGAGTACATGTGACCTAAACTGGTACATGACCTCCAGTACTTCTCATTTTCTTCTTTTGGTAATAGAATCCCTGCCTCTATAGCACCCCTAACTAGACCAAGATTAGCAGGGCACACTCCATTCAGCTAGCAATCCTTCCCAGCTGCCCTTGGGAATCAGCCAATCACTAAATTTTGGACTGCAAACAAAAGTGATTGATATGTCCATCTTTTGGATTATTTTTATTAAAAAATGTTGCCTAACCCACTCCAGTGCCCCTCTCACTCTCCCTTCCTTTAGACTAGATCTGAGCAATATAAGCCAGCAAAGACCATGCAGACAAGAACAACTCTCTTAGTGCCACTCTGACCACTGAAATAATCTGCAATAATGGAGGTATTCTACATCTGCACTGTCCAAAACAGCAGCTCCTTGTGACATGTGGCTATAGAGAACTTAAAATATCTACACTAATAAAAGAGAAACATGGTAATTGGCGTACGACCGCTACCCTTTTCATTGGCTAATCAGGGAGATATGCAAATTAACTGTCAGCCAAGATGGTGGCCGGCAGCCAGGAAGCTTGAAACTAACATGAGGCTTGCTTGCCTCAGTGACTGAGGAAACCAACGTTCCCCGCCTGCGACTGCAGGCCTCTGAGCGGGCAGTTTAAGAAACATTGTAACAAATACCGCCAGACTTCAGCCAGCAGATTTGCAACATTGTAAGCAAAGGCCAGAAACCTGCTTTCAGCCATGGAGGCCTAAGAGCTGGAGCCAAGCCTCAAGCTAAAGCTGGCCCAGAATAAAAAAAAAAGAAAAAAAGGAGCGGTTGGGAACTTCAGTCACTCCCAGCCTGAAAACAGCCCTCAGCCCCTCACCCAGACTGGCTAGGCACCCCAGTGGAGACCCCCACCCTGATCCAGGACACCCTTCAGGGCAAACCAGCCGGCCCCACCCATGCACCAGGCCTCTACCCTATATAGTAAAAGGGTAATATGCCTCCCGGCACCAGGATCAGTGTGACAGGGGGCAGCGCCCAAACCCCCTGATCGCCCTGTGGCTCTGTGTGTGACAGGGGGTGGGGCCCCAACCCCCTGAGCAGCCCTGCTCTGTGCCTGATAGGGGGGAGCTCCCCACCCCCCCACCCCCACGGGCCCTGCTCTGTGTGTGAGAGTGGCGGCGCCCCAAACCCCTGATCGGCCCTGCTCTGTGGGTGATAGAGGGCAGTGCCCCAACCCCCTGATGGGCCCTGCTCTGTGCATGACAGGGGGTGGCGCCGCAATCTCCCCATCAACCCTGCCTTGAGTGTGACAGGGGATGGGGCCCCAACCACCCAATTGGCCCTACACTGAGCGTGACTGAGGGTGGCATCACAACCTCCCAATCTGCCCTGCTCTGTGCATGACAGGGCGGCGCCCCAACTCCCCAGTGGCCCTGCTCTGAGCCCGACCAGGGGCTGCACCTAGGGATTGGGCCTGCCCTCTGCCACCCGGGAGCAGGCCTAAGCCAGCAGGTCGTTATCTCCCGAGGGGTTCCAGACTGCGAGAGGGCACAGGCCGGGCTGAGGGACGCCCCCCTCCCCCCCGAGTGCACAAATTTTGTGCACCGGGCCTCTAGTAGTTATTATAACCACTGAAATTTTAATTTAGTTTAAATATAAATGCCAATAGCCACATGTGGTTAGTAGCTACTATACTGAACAATTAAGCAACAGTAGATAGTTTAGAAACAAATGAAAGAAACCTGGGTTCTTGGATGACCTTGTGAGACAGCGCCACCTGTACTCACTCTTGACCATCTGCCTACCTCTGAACTGTTAAGGAGAGATTAATAAAATTCTATCTTGTTTGAAACACTGAGGATTTGGGGTTCTCTTTGTTAACAGCAGTTTAACTTGTACCATAACTAAAAGAACATATTTCTATCCATTCACAATAGGAAAGAATATCTTAGTGTTTGGTCTATAAAAAAGATATTATAGAGGGGAGAACAGTGATAAGCTCTTACAAGTAATTTTAAAAATCATTCTTAAAAAAGTCTATTTTAAATGTTCTGCTTTATTATTATGGTGAGTATCTTGATTTAAACAACATGGAATAATTTTTACTCATTTAAATAAGGTAAATAATTCACTTAAATAATAAATTTTAAAAACTTTCATCATTGGAATTCTCAATATTTTTTAAAGTTGTGAAATCACATTTAAAAGGAGTTTGGGTATTATTACTTAGCTAGGCACATTCAAAACTGACTAAAAATATAAAACATATATATAAAATCTAAAGAAATAAAATATACCTTTGGCACTTTACTTTGTATTTATCACTTGCTGCATTTCTTTATAAGTATGCTTGCAATAAGTAAAATGGCACTAAACTTGGCAGTTAAGTTTTATAAACACTTATACTTCAGCTCAGGGAGATTTTTGTTGTTTTTGTTAATAGCTGAATGTTATCAGTAGCGAGCAGCAGAAAGAATGTGCTTTATCTCTTGAAATAGTGTACCTATTTTGACCAACAGCCTAGTAATATATCTAGGTATATTTACATAGTAATAACATCAAAAGGTAGACTGAAGGCCTTCATGGTTTAATAAAACATCAAAGTTTCAAAAGGAAAAAACAAACACACACACACACACAAAAAAAATCCAAGTTTCTATTTTTACCACTACTCTCAAGTTTACGCATTAATACTTCAAACCTACATTTCAAAAAGCAACTTCCCTAATTGGTGTCTTTACTTCCTGACTCTTCTGTACACCAACCTATCCTGCCTTCCATGACTACAGTAATCTAGCTAGGTAACTCCTCGCTCAAAAATACTCAATGAGTGTCCATCAACTGCATATAAAGAATCCTTAGTCTAGCAGTAAGACCCTTCAATCTGGCCCTGATATTAATTCTCTTATGTGAGCAAATGATTGACTCAAAAGTCCAAAAATGAGTTGTACATTTCCATCATTACAGCCTTGCCTCCACCAATCCTTCCCTTTTAAGTCTTTCTATATTTTTTTCCAAGCTTATCCCAAAACCTACCTCCTCTACGAACCTTCTTAAATTATTTGTAGCTCAAAAGGACCTCACCTTTCTTAAAACTCTCACACTGCTGCTTTTTATGTAAGTTTATTGCTTTTTATAAGGAATGTAAAAGTTTCACACTTCTATATATGTGCCACTGCTCTATGTATTACATGAACATGGAGAAGCTATTCAGATTGGTACATGTTTATGCTTCACATGTGTGTTGTAAATAACTGAATGTGCATTGTTTAAATTAGATACTATCAACACATAACCAATTTAGAAAAACAAAATTTTTCACTATTAGATAATTTGCAGTTATTTAATGATTTGGATATAAATGAGGAAAAACACTCTTATAAAGGTAATTTATTAACGTCTATATTCTTTTGCATTATATAACAAAAGTTATTACTGGTTATAATTAAATCATAACACTAATTAAATCTCTGTGAAACTCATATACAGTCTGACATTTCTGAGTGAACTAGTGTCTCAACAACTTTATAGTTACTTTACACAGGGATTAAACGAGTCACATAACATGTTTCTTTTCAATACTCATTATTAAGTATTATTAGTTTCAATTGAAAAATGAAGAAAATGTGGCTCAGGGAGGTTACGTTACATGACCAAGGTCATACAGCTGATAAGCCAGAATTAAAGTCCTTGTCCAGTTATTGAAATTAATTTACTATAAACAAGTATTCCATTTACTCCAATATGTTATATAGTTCTTTGAAATTCATTGAGAATTACAGAACATATCATCATCACTGGATCAAATCCATTACTAAAATAATAGGCTTAATTAAAAATCTAACTTAATATATATTGAGATATATTAACAATCCTTCAGAGGCACAACAAATTAGGTAAAACTAAGATATCCCAAGACAAATCTGAAAGGCCAAATACCTGAATTCTACTAACTCTGATAAATGATATGCTATAAAAAGGGTAAAACCATCTAATCATTTCCCCATTTAATCTCTGAATTAAATGATGCCATATGATTATTAAAACAACCATAAGATGCCCTAGCCGGATTGGCTCACTGGATAGAGAGTCGGCCTGGGGGTGAAGAGTCCTGGATTCGATTCCGGTCAAGGGCATGTACCTTGGTTGCAGGCACATCCCCAGTAGGGGGGGTGTGCAGGAGGCAGATGATCAATGTTTCTCTCTCATCGATGTTTCTAACTCTCTTATCCCTCTCCCTTCCTCCCTGTAAAAAATCAATAAAACATATTTACAAAAAAAACCAACCATAAGATAGACTATAAATAAGGTGATATGAATTTCTTCCCAACTGGGACACTTCTGAGACTGACAGGAGTCAGGATAAAAGGCAGTCATTAATAGGACTATCCTAGGTAAAGTGAGATGTAGATCAGCCCACCTGTAACTCCAGGACATTCATAGTACCAAACAGACAATCCTACTAAACCCCAAGGACTCTGTTTAATTCCCATTGTTTTTTATGAGCTACTCTACAAAACAACACAAGCAGAAGTTAACAAAAGCCCATCAAGACATCTTTTTCCATCCCTCACCTTTGTGAAACAGCATAACACTCAAAGTCACCCACAACTGTCATATCATCTTCATCTTTACCCTTTGAACAACTTGTTGTTTTTAGTGTGCTTTTTAAGAAGTTTAAACATGTATAGAAATTATAACAGCAGCAATCAAACTTAAGGCGGCTACTAATTCTGTATCATTTCTAACTTAATTTTTTATAATGCCTGATCCTATAGAGTTGATTAGAAATGTCAAGTATGTAATTTAAAAACACAGCAAGGTCTTCATTAACTTAAAAAGATTTTTCTTTTATTATCAGATTTTATTATTACACTAACAAATCTAAAACTAAAAGATTATTGTTAAGAATGCAAAGGAAATATGGATATACTGACATGGTCCTGAAATCACTGAGATTCTCATAATCCACTTAAACTAGTTTGTCATACAAACCATTATGTGTATCATTTTCAAAATATCTATCTATATAAAAGCCTAAGCAACCATCCGACCATCCAACTGGTAACTATGACGTGCAATGCCAGCAGGGGGGCAGATGCTCCGACCGGTAGCTAGGACGCACACTGACCACCAGGGGGAAGATGCTCAACACAGGAGCTGCCGAGCTGCGGTGACTTGCAGCTGCGGTTCTTGGTTCTCGGGCGATGCACCTGGAACCAGAGAGGAGGGACAACAATTCCAGGGTGTGTCACCCAAGAACCACCCTTGTGCAATCCAGGAGCCCTCAGGGGATGTGGGAGAGCCAGTTTCAGCCCAATCCCCCCAGGCCAGGCTGAAGGACCCCACCAGTGCACGAATCCGTACACCAGGCTTCTAGTATTTTAAATGAAAAAGCTAGCTAGCTGCTGAAGCAGGGCCTCAAAATGTAGCAATTCTGGTTTGGGGACAGTACAATTCAGGTCTCAGTTTTAGCTCTGAGTGTCCTGAAACCCAGTATTATCAGTGTGCCAAGTAGACCTGATTTAAGAATTAAGACACAAAAATAAAACTGATAGATTTTCTTACTTTAGCAGTGTTGGACAAATATTGACAAATCTTATTCTTTGGCCTCTCACAATCCATGCAGAAAAATTCTCTTCTGCTAACAGTCTTTATTTGTAAAGCTATGAAACAAATGATTAGGTAACAGCTATATACCTAATTCAAGCATGCATCCTAATCACTATAATTAAACTATCACCTTTCTCAAATCTAAGCCAAGAGATTTTGAAACTGTCTCTCAGGATGCATTAATTTTGCATATGGCCAATTTTATCCATAGTCACACACTGAAGGTACTTGAGGAAACTTTATTGAAGGCTGCATATGAGAGCTGACCCACAGCACAACTCCATGGAATATCATTCACACACACAAAGCCTGAGCACTGACATACAACCAGCCTTGGCTGTATACACTCAATTTATATATACAAAATTGGGAATATAAATATATATCTTGAAACTTGCCGGGGTCCAACCCCAGCAGGTCCAGGGGTTCCCAAAGGCATAGACGGAGTCGGCGAAGAAGGAAGGACACGGAGACAGTGTTCAGTTGATCAGCAGCCTAGCCAGGATCTCCAGCCAAGTTCTGGTCTGGATCTCCAGAGAGGTTCTGCTGTTTATTGTCTTGTTACATCTGTATTTATACCAGGTGATTTTAATCCTGTCAATTTCTATTACAAAGGTTAGGGCGTTTCTTATCTCCATTCCAGGGAGTAAAGATTATGTAGCTTAAGCATGATTGTTTGTAGTTAAAGTGATTAACTACCCACCTGGCACTTAGTTAAGGAGTTTCATCCCCTCCCTAACTTCAGGGAAAAATCCCTACCTGGGGAAACAACCTTTCTCGGAGAGGTGACCTTGGTTAAAACACACAGCTCTAAGGGGAGCAAACATATTAAGAACAGTATGCTATATACGCCAGGTCCCTTGAAACATATGCTGTGCAGATGTTTCTATCCTGCAGTGACTGTGTCAAGCAGCAAGGATGGACCGGCTTCCAGCAGAAACTTATGCTGAGAATTAAATAAGAATTATATAAAGTGGCTAGCACAGTCAGTGGCATATAACAGCAACTTTATAAATGAAAGTTCCTGTGTGCAATGACCTTAGTCTAAGGTGGAGACCAACATTTATATTGTGATGAAGGTTATGGTAGAGGCATTCATATCTTTATTTTTGCCTTTCACCTATTATCTAAATTAGAGATCTATCCCTTTTTGTCACATCACAATATGTATAATACAAAGCAAAAGTCAATACTTTCCTTTCATCTCTAAAACCATTTATTCCATAAAGTATTTTACATACTTGGACTACTTCTCTTTATAACTTTGTTACTAATGGCTTTCAAGAAATCCTATAATTATACTTTATAATACTTACCAGTTAGAATTAAGTACTACTGTGATTATCTACAAAAATTCTGACTCTTCTACTAGATGTAAGTCCTATGAACAATCTTAAGTCTTGCCTATGTATCCTCACTGCCCTCCATTACAAATATTCACTAATAATAGTTGAAAGAAAATGAATTATTCAAAAATTTAATATTTAAGTTATCAGTGCTTCAACAAATTTTTACTGGAGTTCTCTGAAATATGCCACATTCACAGAGAAAACTGTCTCAAATTCACTTTATCAATATAACAAAAACAAAACTAGAACCATTACCTCTTCCCTTTCCACTCCCTTCCTACATCCTTAACTATTTTAAAAACTAAGGTCTTAATATTAAGCACCTGAAAATAAGTCAAAATAATTTTTCTCTATTCTGTCACCTTACATCCAAAAAATGGCAGGGTCCATGTCATCAATGCCTTAAGACACACCTTCATAACCTCAGTAGAATTGCTATTAGCGCATCTTAATTCATTACTCATCTTCTCTGTCTTCTTCCTTCCATTGGTATGCTACATCCTATATAATAAAAGGCTAATATGCAAATCGACCGAACAGCAGAACAACTGGTTGCTATGACACACACTGACCACCAGGCGGCAGATGCTCAATGCAGGAGCTGCCCCCTGGTGGTCAGTGCATTCCCACAGGGGGAGCACTGCTCAGCCACAAGCTGGGCTCACGGCTGGCGAGCACAGCAGCGGCAGCGCTAAGGATGTCCAACTGCCAGCTTAAAGCCAGCACTCAGACATCCCCCGAGGGCTCCCGGGCTGCGAGAGGGCACAGGCCGGGCTGAGGGACCCCCACCCCAAAAGCACGAATTTCGTGCACTGGGCCTCTAGTTTTATTATAAAAATTCTATCCATCCCAAATCCTATTCAGGAATAACACCTTATCAAATAAAGCCTAATCTCATAAATTAACATTAACCTCAATATCACCATAATAATACATTTAAAATTATAGGTAACATCTATGTCTGGCTAAGATGGAGAAGCTTGCTACAGACCAAAACTTCCACTGAGAACAACTAGAGTAACCAGATGAAAGAGAAAAGGAAAAAAAAGTATGAATGCATCAAAGAACTGCTAAGGCAACCAGGAAAGGGGGAATAGAAGAGAGGTGAATAAAAATTTTGCAGTCATTTTTCCCTTTGCCTATTTACCAGTTTTGGAACAGAGCACGAGAATAAGGATTTGGGCAAGGTGAGACAATAGAAGACATAGGTGGTAGATATAAGCCTAAATAGATTTGGTGACATCAACAAAATGGCATTCAGAAGTTCTAAAAATTCTCCCCTCTATAATAGCAACAAGAAAACTGACAACAAAAATGTAAACAAAATAAAAATAAAAAAGGCAAATATGTGAGGTGATGGATATGTTAATTAACACAATTGTGGGAATATTTTCACAATGCATATGTATATCAAATAATCACAATGTACATTTTAAATATATTATAATTATACTAGAGGCCCGGTGCACAAAAATTTGTGCACTCGGGGGGGGGGGGAGGGGGGGTCCCTCAGCCCGGCCTGTGCCCTCTAGCAGTCTGGGACCCCTCGGGAGATAACGACCTGCTGGCTTAGGCCTGCTCCCGGGTGGCAGAGGTCAGGCCCAATCCCTAGGTGCAGCCCCTGGTCGGGCTCAGAGCAGGGCTGATTGGGGAGTTGGGGCGCCGCCCCCTGTCACACTCAAGGCAGGGTCAATGGGGAGGTTGTGGAGCAACCCCCTGTCACACACAGAGCAGGGCCAATATGGGGGTTGGGGCTCTGTACCCTGTCACGCACAGAGCAGGGCCCATCAGGGGGGTTGGGGCTCTGTACCCTGTCACGCACAGAGCAGGGCCCATCAGGGGGTTGGGGTGCTGCCCTCTATCACCCACAGAGCAGGGTGGATCAGGGGGTTGGGGCGCCGCCACTCTCACACTCAGGGCAGGGCTGATGGGGAGGTTATGGCTCTACCCCGTCACACACAGAACAGGGCCCGTGGGGGGTGGGAGCTCCCCCGTATCAGGCACAGAGCAGGGTGGATAGGGAGGTTGTGGCCCCGCCCCCTGTCACACACAGAGCCGCAGGGCGATCAGGGGGTTTGGGTGCTGCCCCCTGTCACGCTGATCCCGGTGCTGGGAGGCATGTTACCCTTTTACTATATAGGGTAGAGGCCTGGTGCATGGGTGGGGCCGGCTGGTTTGCCATGAAGGGTGTCCTGGATCAGGGTGGGGGTCCCCACTGGGGTGCCTGGCCAGTCTGGGTGAGGGGCTGAGGGCTGTTTTCAGGCTGGGGGTGACTGAACTCCCAAACGCTCCTTTTTTCCTTTTTTTTTTTATTCTGGGCCAGCTTTAGCTTGAGGCTTGGCTCCAGCTCTTAGGCCTCCGGCTGAAAGTAGGTTTCTGGCCTTTGCTTACAATGTTGCGAATCTGCTGGCTGAAGTTGGGCGTATTTGTTACAATGTTTCTTAAACTGCCAGCTCAGAGGCAGAGGCAGGTGGGGAACGTTGGTTTCCTCCGTCACTGAGGCAAGCAAGCCTCATGTTAGTTTCAAGCTTCCTGGCTGCCGGCGGCCATCTTGGCTGACAGTTAATTTGCATATCTCGCTGATTAGCCAATGAAAAGGGTATCGGTCGTACGCCAATTACCATGTTTCTCTTTTATTAGATAGGATATTTCTTAATTACACCCCAATAAAAGTTAAAAAGTAAATTTAAAAAATATGTTCAGTGAAAATATGTAATTTTTTTCACAAATTTAGTATTTTACCTTCTAGGTCATTTTTTCAAGATAACATCCCTTTAATTCATAACCACAATAAGGATCAGACACTCTAATTACAATGAAACACTTTGACTAAAAACAGGTATAAAATAAATTGCTAAAACTGAAAAAATATTAAGTTGAAATATGTAAAAGAAAGACATTTCTAAAACATATTTTAAAATAGACATACTTATCCCAACCAAGAATTCCTATTTCTTCAATAAGGCTTGAGTAGAACTGGGGAGGGGGAGGTAGTGCATGTATTTCTTGTTTATTCTTTAAAGCAACTTCCTGTTTAAAAGAAAAAACTTGGATCAGCTGTGGAATGCCAGACGATGAATTGTTAGTACCTGATTACATAAAATAATTTCATAATCTTCTCTGTGCCTAACTAAAGTGTCCATTATTTTTACAGGAAATCCAGCTGAATCTTTCTACTTCTCATTAAAAAAGAGAGAGAGAGAGAGAGAGAGAGAGAGAGAGAGAGAGAGAGAGAGATGAAAAAAGTTAAAGGACTGCACTGAAGATCATATAAAAACGTCAATTATTTGGTCAGTGTGGCTCAGTGGTTGAGCGTCAACCCATGAACCAGGAGGTCATGGTTCAATTCCTGGTCAAGGCACATGCCCAGGCGTCAGGCTCAATCCACAGTGTGGGGCATGCAGGAGGCAGCTGATCAATGATTCTCTCTTATCACTGATGTTTCTATCTCTCTCTCCCTTTCCTTTCTTAAATCAATTAAAAAAATAGAATGGATTAAAAAAGTCAATTATTATACCTTCAACCTTAACTTTAATATTCTCCTCTATTACACTTATCAAAGATGAAAATTTAAAAAAAAAAAAAATACTCATTCCCAAGGCTTCATTACTCTCTTCCTACTCCTGTGGACATGTTTGATAGTAAGTAACATGTACTTTTGAAGAAGAGCCTGAACTCTAAGTACATTGCCTAGATTGATACACCTGTACACCATTATGAATTACCTTACAAAGAAAAACCGTTCATTATCACAATAAATACTTATCTGCTAATTTCTTTCTTCATTCTGTAAAACTCCAGACTGGGCAAGTTCAAGTGTTTTGCCATCTGGATAGATCACAATTCCTTTTTCTGCTAGGCTCACCTAAAATATCTTTAAGATGGTTTATGTTCCTCCAAACAAAACTAAAATTACGTTTTAGAAGCAATACAAACATCACTAGAATTGCTGAGGTTAAAAATTACCAATTACTGCAAAGGTGCGAACCTAGACAAATATCTATAAATTACATAGATGTTCACATGGTCTGAATTATCAAAAGGTATCTAAAAACTAAAGAAGTAAAATTTAAAAAGAAATCTGATAAAATACCAAAACCTTATGGAAATAGCATAAAAATTATGTTTCTAGTAAGTGTAACCTTTATAAAAGGTATAAATTTTAATGCTTTAAGTATATGTTTAGTCTATTAGTGCTTATCCTTTTTTTTTTTTTTTTACAAGGATAAGATACTATCAAATTAAGGTAACACTGGAAAGAAACAGATTTTACAAAAAGTATTTTAAAATCAGAACTATTAACTGGAAGTACGTTAATAAAGTTTTAAATCTGTTTTATGATTTTAAAAATAAAATTAAAAAACCCTGTGAAAGCAGATTTGTAAAGCCCAAAGTATCAATCTAAATTTGATTAGAAGGTAAACTCCTAGAAAACAAGGAGTTTTTGTTTTTGGTTGTTTTGTGTGTGTTTTTTAAAAACTAAATACCTAATGATATCTGATGATAGCCTGATGGTCCATAAAAATATATTTGTATTATTAAGATTATCAATTTCTAAAAAAAAAAAAAAATATGTCAGTACAGTTCCTGTACTTATACATATAACACCTATACAGTATTTCCTTTGAAATTTCTATTTTTATTCAGAAATACTAATTATTGCTATCCACAAATATTGACAGTAAAAAGAAACTTGGATAATAATAAAAACAGTATTTTAATCCAAAATTTATGATATTTGTAAACTCTGCCTTCTACCTTAGGTCAGACATGTTACTCCTATTCCAGAACCATAACAGGAAAAAAGCAAAAGCAGAGAAGCAAAGTATTCTTCATGGAGAAGGAAGCAAAGCTATGTAGTAGAAAGAACACAGAGGATTTACACACAGAGTTTTAAATCCTAACTTGAATATTTCCTAGTTTTTAGGTCTTAGGCAGTTAATGACTCGGCTCTAAAATAGGAATAAAATAACCGACACCTCATACAGTTTTTAAAAATATGGGTAATTGTTCATTTATAAAATGCATGCAGAACAGCTCCTATATGCTCAGCTATTACTAGGAAACTCCATGGGAGATTTACAAAATTTCCTGAACAAATTCAGTACCGACTGATTTCATTGAGGTAGCAATACTTTTATCAGTGATTGTATTATAGGAACCCTATTACTAACAACACACCTCAACAAATAAAGTAATAATTCTTCCATTTTTAGATACACTGTCATAAGTGTGTGATAATATCACCAATGCTGTCCATATTTCTTTAGAAAGCTAAAAAATAGGATCTCATGTTATTCAGAATTACAGTAATAAATGTACTAAAGAGAATATTGTGACTCAGAGATTAACTCAATATTTTCAGTTTTGAATTACTGATTATTTCTTCAAAATTAAATGACCAATAGACCAAAAATAATAATTATGTTAATACTAGAAACCAAGATTTTCACAGTAAGATATAAAAGATACAGGAATTACAAAAGCAATCAAGACTTATGGTAGCAGTGTTAGTAAACAAATACCTACCAAGACCATCTTCAACTCCATCATAAAGCTCATTAGATCAGGGGAGTGCTTCATTCTCTAGATCAAAATTACATTTCCAATTAATTTCACTTGTACAATGAATATCCCATTCACTGAAACTAAAATACATGTTTATGTGAATAAATATTAATTATATTTACATCATAAAAGTATAAGAATTGAAGTATTAGTCAACATCCTTACTATTCCTACGAATTTCATTTTGAAAGAATAAATCAGAGCTTAAAATCTACTCTGGTGAGATATACTGAACTGAGTAGAATGTCACCTAAAACCTCACACACTCTTCTCTTCCTTCAACACTGATCACTGTCAAGTTTAACAAATCTAGCAAACCACATCATTATTTTTTAAGGGAGTGAAGAAAGTGGAAATAAGCACATAAAATATAAAAATCATGCAAATCTATACAACTAAAAAAATCTAGTTAGAGCAATTAATTAAATTATAATACTGTCTATTTTTGTTTTTATTGACCTTAAAGATTACCTATAATTATTATTTTTATCCTTTCACAATTAACCCATATTAATTCAAAAGGAGTCAATCTTTCAATAAGATAAAACTAATATAACAAAATGGCAAAAGTAAAAGTAAAACTTCAAAAGTAGAATGAGTATTTAAGAATCACTATTCCATTTCTTAGAAATCATTCTTAAAATAAAATAACTATACAATAAAAGAAAGCAAAAAAATAATTTAAAATTGTTTTCTTAAAGTTCTTTATCATTTCTCTGCTTGAATTCAAAATACCGTATTTTTGCTACTTTTTGTGATGCACGGCACTACAGTCACACAGTTCTAGACAAAGTCAATATATGAATTTGTTCACTCTCTTTCGAGACAAAAATAATAATCTAAGATATTTTAGCAATGTATGAGACATAAGATTCACATTTTAACATAACTTTGAGTAGGTTCATGTTTTGGAACAAATCTTTGATTTTCCCTTCTTCTATACAATATCTTTCCTTTCCTCCCCACCCCCCACCCCCACCCCCAATTTAGTATAAATGAGTAATAAGTTATATCCACAGTCTACAAACTACAGTCCAAAGGCTAAATCCAGTCAATGCATGCTTTCGTAAATAAATCTGTACTGAAATGCAGCTAAGCCATTCCTTTACCTCTTGTCACGGCTGCTTTGGGGCTAAAAGGGCATAGTTGAGTGGCTGTTAACAGAGAACTTACCGTCCACAAAACATGAAAAATTTACTATCTGGTCCTTCGCTGAAAAAGACTGCTGACTCCCTGATCCATATTTACTAGTTAAAAATGATACAAAGAGCCCTACCCAGTTTGGCTTAGCGGATAGAGCGTTGACCTGTGAACTGAAGGGTCCCAGTTTCGATGCCGGTCAAGGGCACATGCCTGGGTTGCACACTCAATCCCTAGTAGGGGGCATGTAGGAGGCAGCGGATCAATAGTTCTCTCTCATCATTGATGTCTCTCTCTCTCTCTCTCTCTCTCTCTCTCTCTCTCTCTCTCTCCCCCCTCTTCTTTCCTCTCTGAACTCAATTAAAAAAAATGATACAAAGAAAGAATATTGATATTCATCTGGACTTGGAATAAAACAAAGACTCAACTAATATTGGGTTCTACATAACCAACTAGAGGGCAGAAAGGAGATTAAGTAATTGGGACTTTTTCTAGGAACCCTCTTGGTGAATTGGTAAAGAAAAAAGAGATCTTCTTATTATACTTAGTCTTTATTAACAAGATTTTCAGGCTTTTTAAATATCTCAATAGGTTCACTTCTTAAACTTCAATATATAATATAAATAGTCACAGGGGATAGGGAGGGAGCAATGGGAAAAAAACAGAAGAAATGATTTAAGTATCCCCTTGAAAAACTGCTGTAATTATACTGCCAGCAATTACAGCCTACATTCTACAAATCAAATAGTTTATCTCCTATTATTTCTTTTTGGTTCAGTAATGCTTTATGTGAGAGTTTCTGTCATTGTCAGTTATCATAGATAATAACCTGCCTTTTAGATAGAGAAAATATGAGGGAAAAGCATAAAATGAAATGCATTTCTACTTAATTTATTTTTCTACAAGAGGCATTTCATTTGCTTTAGTAACAGTGATTTTGTTTTTAAAGTTTCTTTACTCTTTAATGGAATTTTCAGGTACAGGAACCTAAACATTAAGAATAACTAAACCAGGGTACATAGGGTGGGCAAAATGAGTGAAGGTGATCAAAAGGTACAAACTTACAGTTACTACTATACAATAATTTAAAAAAGAATAACTAAATTAATCCTCCATATATCTCACTAATGTAGCCTTTACAGCTACTCCTATTATGTCCACATACATGATCCTAAGTGATTTCCACACCTTTTCTGTTACTAATCTAGAACTACAATCCCATTTTTGTCACAGATATCCTACAACTCCTAAATGGTTCCTGGCATTTCTTTATAACACCACTATTCAGTCTTAGCAGAAAATAATCACTCAAAAAGTGATGGATATGGATAAGGGTGAATGCATTTGAAGACCCTGAAGTCTCAAGGATGGAAATCTTGAACATAAATGCTGCCCAGAGATGTGCTAAGGATTCTGAGACAGAAAAACACTTTACAGAATGTATAGATCCTTAAAATATTTCATATAGATGAAACCTACAAAATTTAGCAACTAGTTTGTTACAACATTCTGCACAGTAAGTCTTTAAAAAGGAGTAAACTTAGTAATTTCTTACCCTTGCTTAAAACATAAACCTTTTAAAGGACTTACTTGTTGTATTATTTGGTGGTATCCACAAAGTATTGTCCTCAGCTTCCAACTACATAGTAATCTAAAATTTAATGGAATAAAATAATGTGTTATTTGTTCAGAATAGGAAAAAACTTACATGTATGCTAACACAAACAGGCATGAGCATAGAAAAGAAAGACAAACATAATCCTGAAGAGTTAATAAAATTTTTACCACTTATAAAGTTCAAAGTCTTCAAACTTATAGTACTAACTTTATTTCAAAATATAAATAATTACAATCAATAAATGACAGGCAAACAGTACATCTTTTTTTTAAACATAGCAATGTTATCTATTGAACCAGATTCTGCTCCGAGGTAGGTTAAATAGAACCAACAGTTTAGATCTTAATATACAGAACTTATATTTGAGAAAGTTTATGTAGCAATATAATCTTCTTCAAATTCCAGAGTAACATAACTTCAATGGGGCCTTGACTTACGAGTGTCCCAACTAACGAGTTTTTCGAGATACGAGCTGTCTCTCAGCCGATTTTTTGCTTTGAGTTGCGAGCTAAAATTCGGGTTACGAGCCAGCTTCAGATACCCCACAGCTAGTTGGCGCAGCGAACGTCACAGTGAACGCCACAACATCAGCCCAGCATCACGTGTCTCACTCGTTCACTTCTTGATTTGACATACGAGTAATTTGAGTTACGAGCTCCATCACAGAACGAATTAAACTTATAAGTCAAGGCCCCACTGTAAAAGGATACAGCCTTTTAATCACGTTAGTGATAGTTAATGTTCATCTATCTACTGGATCATCTCAGCTGTGCTCTCAACATTGTTAGGTAAGTAACTCTTCTAGGAAGAGATTTAACTTACCTAGAAGTAGGAGGCCTAAGTTTTCCCAGCACTGGCCACTCCTTTTCTTCAAAATAGTTTATACTGTTTACATTTCCTTTCCACCCACTCATCATCCACTCTAAAACCCAATACACCTGTCTTGTGTCTACATAAAACCTAATCATTTTTAACATGATCCCCTTGCAACACTCAGCACTATTAACCACCCCTTCCTTAAGTCTCTCTTTGTTTGGCTTCAGTTTTTCCCCTTACTTTTCTGGTCAATCCTTAGTCTTCCTCCAAGGTCCTCTATATTTACCAGTCCTTTAAATGTGGTATACCCTCACTGGCTTTCTCTTTTCACCCCCCACATGCAGTGCTGAAGTCTATCCGTACTCAGAGCCCCAAACCCCATGCCTACTGTGAATTCCACATGCATCTCCATTCCAAGTCTCACACTGGAATTAACACACCAATACACTACTACCTACTGAATAGCCTCTCTTGATATTTCACACCTGATATGTCTTAAAACAATTTCTCCATCAATTCCCTCTTCTCTAGCTTAGTGATTCAAGTCAGGAACTTGGAAAGCATCCTCCATTCCTCTTTCCCTCTTATTTCCCACTTCTAATCAATCACAAAATCCATCAATTCTACTTGTAAATGCCTCCGGATATTTAGGAGGCATATTTAGGAGATATTTAGGAGCAGAAATGAGATTTGGGGTGCTACCTAAATTTCTAGTCTCATCTCTTGACATACCTTGACAGGCTGTCTGTAATAACTCTACTTCTTTTGTATTCTACCTTCATACTACAGTTCAATACTTGTTAGTGAAATTTACACAGTTGCTGTTTACTGCTTTAAATAAAAAAGAAAATTAGAGAATTAATGTGTCACCTTTGAAAAGTACTTCAGCACCAGGGAAAATAATTTATAAATGCACAATGATCTGGGAAAGTCAGAAATGACTAATAAGCATTTTAGGCGAAACTCTAATGACTGAAATCAGTTTATAGCAGATTAATTGACTAACCATTCCATAAAGATGCAAATATAGAACAAAATATATCACCTTGCATTCTTCAGCTGCAAATCTTCAGGCAACAATATTTTAAGATGGAAGTCTCTTCCCTGTGGAAAATATTGAAAAGGTTCAAATTTTCACCTTTCATTTAATGTTACGAGTTTCACTTAATTTTAGAATCATATAGAAAAGGCAATGCTTCCTTTGTTTTCTAAATGGTATAAACTTCATCCATATGTTTATACCTGTTAAAATATAAGCAACATAATATTGCATTTGAGAAAAATTAATTGGCCAAAACTTTGTAATTATTGGGAAATCAAACCACTAAAGTTGTTTTCAGAGACAGTCCCTCACATAAACATAAGAGTTATAAGAAATTGTTAATGTAGACGAAGATTTTTAAATGTTATTTCTTGGGAAATAAATGTATGAAAAAGAAAATTCCTTCAAATTGCTTTGAATATAAAAGAAGTCATAATGTTGATAAGTAAAATAAGAATATGTAATACATTATAGGCATCATATTTCCAATATTCTATATTTTATAAAATAAAAATATATTTAGTTAAATAATCTAAATATACAAACATCAGAGAAATATTTTCATAAATCAGAATGTATTTAATTTTCCCACATTTGCAGATAGTTAATAAAATTGCTAACATAATACATTACTTCTTTCAACTTACATATTCACTAACTATACATTTGAATATATAAAATTTTACTCAAGTGTCTTTCTTTTTAAGGAAAAAGGGACTGTTCTCAGAAATTTATTCAGTTTTACTTTCTTGAGAAAGTGGATGAGTAAGCAGCTTAAACTTTGTAACTTAAATAGGATAATACACATGAAATCTGAGCAAAGGTAGGCAGAAAAGGACAAACAGAATTATAATCTTTTACTCCAACACTATAAAATGAAAAAGAGTAATAAAATTCTCGAAAAACAATTACCACAAGAATTTTAGCACAGTTTCCCTCAAAGCAGTTTCAAAAATAGAGGAACACAATTAAATGTACCCCATAACCTTTACTTTCATGGTAATATTACAGTTCTGACTTTCATTACATTTAAATGTCGTTTCAAAAAATGAAACAAAATGTACTACTGACCTTTTCAAAAGGTCAAGTAACAATAATTCACTATTTCATTAAAGCACTAAAAGGTATTATGTAGTAACTTTAACCTAACTTTATAGACATCCCACACATAGGTGTAAGAACAATCTGGAATTCAAAATTTACATGAAAAATAGTAAAACTTCTCTACTGCTCTGTTATCTGAAAGAATAAAATCCCAAAGTCCCTTATTTGCAAAATCCAGCCATTTTAAAAGGTCAAATGCCATGTCACATGCCATCATACGTTTCTGATTAAAGAAAATATCCAAATTAGTTTTTTTCTTAATTCCTCTCAAAAAGCAGATTTTTCCAGGCTTAGTGGAAACAAAAGTACTGGTAGTTGCCTAAATGCCAACCTCTCCACACATCCTCCCCCAAAACACTATATAGATCAATATTAAGAACAACAACAGCAAAAGACAGAGAACACTAAATTTCAAATTACCTGAAGAAAAAAATATATA